>NC_061108.1:63927369-63969869 GCF_015104395.2 Macrobrachium nipponense | reverse complement strand
TTTCAGTCATATATTATACACAGAACTAGTTTCCGACATTGCCTGCTACTTGGGAAAGTTCTGACAATGCATTTTATCATTCCATCATTCATATATATGTTAACTTTATAATTCTATAACTTCAGTGTATAATCTGCTACTTGGGAAAGTTCTGACAATGCATTTTATCATTCCATCATTCATATATATGTTAACTTTATAATTCTATAACTTCAGTGTATAATTTCATTTAAAATACTATGCGAACTTTATTTAACGCATTTAGCCTACATTCCCGAGTTAGCCTACTAGTACTAACTCAATACAATACTAAGTCAACACAGTACTAAACTTTTCTCAGAATCTGCACATTATTTAGCAGTTCATATTCTAAATTTGGTATTTTATAATTATCGCTATTCGTTTCTTAGTCATTTGTTTTTATTGTAGAGTAGTGATATGAAAATAATATAATGAATGAATTTCGGCGATCACAGGGCATTGAATGTCACCGTCAAAACATAAACAAAGCACAATACCATTTATTGAGGAAAGTGAACAGTAAACTATTCACTAATGGAATAAATATTTTCTAGCATTGATAAAAATTCACACTTGCACTTCTTACCTCTATTATCATCTGATCTCATGGGAAGCATATCAGATACGGCTGTAAATAAACAGTTGTATAAAAGAAATGATCAAACTGCATCAAATATAAGTCTTTTAAGCATACTAAGAGTAAGGAATTCATGCACAATATGTGTCTCATTGTTTTGATTAAAAGGATTGACTTGGTAGAGACTTCTCAGGAGGAATATTTGAAAAAATATGTGTTTTCAAGTTAATATAAAAAACATATTTGACTTCATACAATTACTTTTCATTACTAAGAATTCACACATTTTCTTTTCATTACTGAGAATTATCCAAACAAAAACAAAGGACATATGGCATAATTTTTCTGTCTTGAAGTTATAAACAATACGTGGCACCACCCGTTTGGTGGCACAACGAACTAATAGCTACTGAATCAAGCTGAACCACGGGAGTTCCCAGACCATAGATTGCCAGCTTTAAGATGTTCATCTGATTAGCTTTTCTTTACAAAGTATATTAAAGCCTTGTTTACTGTTTTAGCCATAGATTTCAAGGTTTTCAAAACCTTCCTTTTGGCCACCATTGGCAATGCTTTTATTTTCATTTTATGGGTTTTTTCTCTTCATGTTGCCGTAAAATGAGTACGTCGTTAAATGAGGAGTATATGTGTATGTATGTATGTATGTATGTATGTATGTATGTATGTATGTATGTATGTATGTATGTATGTATGTATGTATGTATGTTATATATAGAATATGTATAGTAATATATATATATTATATATAATATATATATATATATATATGAATATATTATTATATATATTATATAAAAATATATATATATATTTGTTATTATTTTTAATATATATATATAGAAATTATATATCTATATATAATATAATATATATTATAATATATGTATATATATATATTATATATATATTATATTATATTGTAATCTAACTTATACTATTATATATTATTATATATATTTTAATTATGATATTAATATATATATTATTATATATTATACAGAGAGAGAGAGAAGGAGAGAGAGAGGAGGAGAGAGAGAGACGAGAGAGAGAGAGAGGAGGAAGGAGAGAGAGAGAGAGAGACAGTGTTCTCATAATACTCATTCAGGTGTCCTAGCCTAACAAATAACCTATATTCCTCATTAAAAAAAGTATTTTTCCATCTTCCAGACTATTAGTGGTTTAGCTTTTATGGTATGATATATAAATATATATATATATATATATATATATCATATATATATATATATATATATATATATATATATATATATATATAATATATATATATATATATATATATATATATATATATATATATATATATATATATATATATATATATATATATATATATATATATATATAGTATATATATAATATTAATCATAATAAAGAAAAACTTTAAAGCTTCTTTTTCTTATGTGTGCTGCTGGGGAAACGGACTTCTTCTACAGGTCTAACTCATTCTGAACCTTGAGAACCTAAGCTATAAAGGCACACTTGCAGTTTATCTCACTGGCTACTCATACTGGGTGTTACATGAATATTTTGTCATTATAAACCTGATATACAGGTTTCCACTGCACAACTGATCCCATTTTATCTATTCAAGAAACTACTTTAGGCAAATATCTTCCTACTATGTTTGAAGATAATTAAAAACTAGGAGTGATTATTACTCACTTGCATGTGCCATGTTCAGAAAAAAACTGCACATGACTATAACCTTGAAACACTTCGGCTTGATATTTTACAGCTGGAATAGCAGGATATAGTACACATACTTAGAAAAATTGTGACAACTATCACCACCTAAATGGCTTCAAAATCAATATTAATTTACAGTATAAAAGTTACAAATCTAATGTTTATCCAGGACGGCACATAACCATTTTATGTCACGTTTTGCCTAAATGCTTACCTGTAAACAAATTACTATACTAAATGAAATGCATAGCAGAAATTAATCTTAAGAGATTTCTTGTTTTAAATATATAGCTATTTGAATTGCAAAGAATCAATATAGTACTACTTCAAAAGTTACATTTGAATTAATACTTCATACATTAATTATTAGGTATTTAAGTCTTATTACTATTAGGTATTTGAATCTTTCCCTAAACACTTTCAGAATTATGGTTAATCAAGCTCAAAATGTAAACAATCTGAGTAAACTATGTAGTAATGGCTTACACAATGCTAATCCCCATAAATCTTACATAATAAAACAAAAGTTAAAATGCACTCCATAAAAGAATAACCTTACCCAATCGACTTCTTAGTAATGTAGAACATATAAAGATATTGTAAAATTCAACTGAATATATATGCAATAAATGGTAAGAATAATGCAAATATATGAAAGTAAACATTGCTATTACTGAAAGTACAAGTTACAAGTAGAAAAATAAACTAAAAACCCTGACAGTCAAAATTGTACCATGACAAGAGTTTCCAAGTTCAGTTAATGGTTAAGAAGAGGATACTGAGGCTGAGTTGAGTTGGAAATATAACTACTATGATAACACCATATACAATATTGGATCCAGTCTAGAATATACATGTCTTTTATACACTTTACAATCTTTACCAAATCTTTATGTACAAGAAAACTTTAAATGAGCCATTCCTCTCAACTAATGAAAAATCTGTGTGCACAAATTTATGTTTGACAAGACCTATGTTCAGTACAGACAAAAAAAAAGTGATGGTGAATGAATAAGGGCAAATTATATTTCTAAAATGTATAAAGAATAAACCAGCATTATGAACTCATGAACACAGATATAAATTCAGGCCACTTTTCTTACCCTATTTCCTTTGTACTACATGTATTAATGAAAAAAAAGATATTAGCAACATACAAAATTGGCTCTTTTACATTCTGCAATACCTATACATAAAAAAGTTTATAATCATGGTTGACAAACCTTAGACTACAACTCAGCCATAATCAACAGAAAAGACATTAAAGAAAAAGTTAAATATACAAGATAAAAATTTGTGTAATAGTTTTTAGGAAACAATGCTCAAGAGAAGCCCATCTCAAAATTAATTGCAATTGACAAAAAATGTTTTGTTAATAGATGACGATTAAAAATTTGTGCAACAGCCTGGATGAAGGCGAAAGACACTGCTAGACCACTGGAAAATAAAGTAGCCCTTAAGTACACAGAGCATAAATTTATTATGCAACAATAATGGCCTATATTCCATGCAGGAGAGGCAGCCACTGATAGAGTAAATGGAGACCAAAAAATTTGTTTATTTAATGCCAAGATGTACAGCCAAGTGAGGTGGAAGGATCACATCACAAAGGCTGGGGAGGGGGGCAGATGGCTTGCTGCCATGAAGGGGAGGGGCAATAAGGCTGGGTTGAGGAAGACTTAAAGGAGGAGGTTGTTTTAGAAGGTGGGTGGAGCTCAGGGTAGACCTGATTTCATAAGAGCTTGTTTGGTTTCGTGCTTTCATGTTTATGATACAGTAATTCACATTATATTCAAGGACATGAGAGAGAGAGAGAGAGAGAGAGAGAGAGACGAGAGATGAGAGGGGAAGGGAGAGACGAAACGACGAGGAGGGAGAGAGAGAGAGAGAGAGGTATGTTTACGTTGAAGCCTAAGTACAGTAACACACACTCCTTCACTTGTTATTTATATTTTATGCATCAGTACTCTGATTTCAATTTTGACTGTATTTTCTCATTTTTCATTCTTTCAAAGCAAAAGATACAAATGCAGAGAGAGAGAGGAGGAGAGAGTAGAGAGGACAGAGAGAGAGACGAGAGAAAGGGAGAGGGAGAAGGAAGCGAAGAGGGAAGAGAGAAGGAAATATCAAGTGATAAAATATTTTCTTGTTAACTGTTGTGTGTGATAATCATACTGTCAATTAAACTTTTAATGCAGTATGATACTACATATTAAATGGAGCAAAGCAAAGCATAAAGAAACCAAAGAAACAAAATATGTACTTATGCACTTATTCCATGGCGTGTTATAGCCTGCTTGGTGTTCTCTTCCCTGCACATGAAATTTGTATTTTAAATATTGAATATGCCAGCTTACAAGGAGGCTCCGCGTATGAGACAAAACCCCATTATTCATGTAAAATTGTAGGTTGAGAGGTATGTTAACCATATAACACGACCCCCAATTTATTAAATTGTATATAACTCAATCAGCTGATATAAGTTAGTTGGTACACAACTAAAACCAATAATTATTATAATTATTGTACCTAAATTTGTATAATAGGTATCTTCAAGATTTTAAAATGTTTGGCAAAGCTAACCATTACGAAAAAATACTTTTATACTCCCTCGGGAAAAATATATGGTAAACATTACAACAAATGCTCAACGCCCGTGAAATCACTGTTGGTGGGGTTAATACCTGTTGGAAGTAGATCCCCATGAATGTATTCCTTTAAAATTAGAACGAATCACGATATTAAAGATAACTGGGGAACTGGTGATATCACAAAATACTTTAGTTTGATTATAAAGTATTACCAAGGAAATATTGGCCTTTAGTAGAAGACAAGGCTCTAAGTCAAACACGACTGGGAACTAAGAATAATGAAAGAGCAGACTCTAAAAGTTTTGGAGTCAAAAGCACCATCTGAAACTGGCAAAAACACACACACATACTTCATTTAAATGACTTCATTTATAAGTAAAGTTGGCGATTTCAAACCGCAACTGTCATAAAGGCTGGGTGTGGCGATCAATCTCCTATAATTGCCAGGTTTGGGCTCCCCCCCAAAAAAGGGAAAAAAATGTCATCTAATATTGACTCCATGTCGACTTCTGCAATGAACCATTACAACAGCATTGTGCAAGTTGAGATGAGATTACGTATTTACGTAATCGTCGTGCAAGTCACCGATGATTTAGGCCACATCCACATTTAACAGTTTCTATAGGACGGCGAGTTCCATGCCGATTTATTAGCGATTTAGTTACATAATATTCAAATTTTTGTAATGGGATTGTACTGAGTTGTGAACATGGATGCCACCATATATATATAATATATATATATTATATATTATATAAATATATAATATATTAAGATTATACTATATTATATAAATTAATATAATATTCATATATAATATATATATATATATATATATTATATAATATATATATAGATATTATGTATTATTGTATATAAATATATATATATATATATATTATATGTATATATATATATATATATATATATATATATATATATATATATATATATATCATATATACTATATATATATGGTGGTATCCATGTTCACAACTCGGTACAATCCCATTACAAAAATAGGAATATTACGTAAATAAATCACAAAAAAATCAGCATGGAACTTCTCCATCCTGTAAAAACTGTTAAATGTGTGTGTGGCCTAAATCCTCGGTGACTTGTGCGTACAACTACATAAATACGTAATCTCACCTCAACTTGCACAATGCTGTTGTAATAGTTCATTGGAGAGATCGTCATGAAGTCGATACAGCTGAACTTTCTTTTTTTTTGGGGAGGCCAAACCTGGCGACTATAGTTTTATCTAGATTTATCTCCTATAGATCCAGTATTTCAAGAGCTCCATAAATCTTCTTCATGATTGTATCGAGTCCTTGGTGTTGGCCGCTTGTGTTGTGTACTGCTCAATTTTGATATATATAAAAAATCCTACTGCCAGAAAAGAGGCAGATTGAGATGACTCAGTGACACGAGGTCTTTTACGTGATTACGTAAACACCCCTGGAGACTTCATTCATTACCAGGGATCTATGACATAACAAAACGATAAATGTATTTTCATGCTTCAGAAAATCATGTCGAAAAACTATGAAAATTTCCGGAATAATTCTTAAAATTAACAAAAATTCTATAATTACCAAATTATTTTCTTTTAAGTAGTATTAAGTGTCATATTTATCTATATGTCTGAAGTTCTCAATTACAGGCTGCTCTGTGAGCAAGAGCCTGTGCTGATACAAGGTCAGCTTAATCAAAAACAACAAGTTCTCAAATTATATATTAAGAATACCTACTGAAAATCTTTAATGTAACATATATTTTACTCAAAATAGAAAATGTCTTTTCATTCCTTATACTTCAGAACATGCTAATAAATTTAATTTTATTGTAATGAACACACTAAAGAAAACCATGTTGAAAAACTGCAAATTTCATGAATTTATACATTTATATTACCAAATATATTTTCTTTTAAGTTGTATTCAGTGTCATTATTTAGCTATAGTATCTGATATTCTCAAATTATATCAAGAATATACACAATCCTGAATCCCAAATATATTTTACTCAAAATGGAAACCGAGGCAGCTGTGGGTAATTAATTAAGCCCTTGAACTATGCTTATAGGTTGCCGACGCACTTGAAACATTCCGACTCACTGCGCAGCAGCCCCACTGCACACGTGGGTTTGCCAAGTACATGGCGTATGTTGTACTGAATGCCGTAACTCGCCATTGCTAGTTACAACTTCCGAAATCAAATGCCATAAGTCGAGAGGCAATTACGAAATTGTTGCATCTTGCACCATGACATGGCAACTTTCACAGCAGCCGCGGAATGACAGCGACTATGCAAGGGAGCATAGTCGTCATCACTGGCACAAAGCCATCAAACTCGGGGACTTAGTTACGATTTATGGCAACCTGGTTGTAATGAGAGCGTAGTGGAGTCGTAATGAGCAAAATTTCTGGCATTATGACTTGCGAGGTTTGAAATTGCCAATGTGTGACCCAGGATTAATATCAATAAAATGAAATCAGCTGATTATTTTAAGATTGTAAACAAAACCAGAATGCAAATGGCAGATCGCTGTTTATATTATATACGTATGTAATACATGATATAATGATTAGATACAGTAACACAACAGATTTATTAAAATGACCATAATTCTCAAAATACAAATATTATTCAACTTTTCCTAATGAATATCTCAGTGTAATAACCTAACTGGGGAAACACACACACACACACACACACACACACACACCCTCTCTCTCTTCGACCATAATAGTTATGATGATGCTCCATCCTACACTAAGGTTCCAGGTTTTAAAATTACGGATGAGGCCATTGTAAACCAGAACCAACATAAACAACAGAATCTAGTAACAGCTGATTGTTGAGGTCATGTTTTGGAAGCAAAAGCGGTCTGAAACTGGCAAAAACACACATCTACTTAATTTAATTTACTACATTTATAACTAAAGGAGCGGCAATTTTTAAACCCAGCTTTGATCATTTACGAAAGAAACGTATCTCTGAAATGAGTTCCGTTCGGCAACTAAAGACAGTGATGATATCAGTAAAATAAAATCAGCTGATATTTTAAGAATGTAAACAAAACCAGAATGCAAATGGCAGATAACTCTGTTCATATTATAATACGATAATATGGTAATAATACAGTAAAACAAGGTTTATCAAAATTACCATTATTCTCAAAATACTAAGCAATTATTATTCGACTTTTGCTAATGGATATCTGTCAGTGTAACAACTATCCGGGCCACCAGTCTGCCTCTCTTCAACCATAATACTTATGATGATCCTCCATCCTCCACCAAGACATTCCAGGTTTTAGAATTATGGACGAAACCATTGTAAACCTATACCAACGTAAACAACAGAAACGAGAAACAGCTGCTTGCAGATGCCATTTGCATAACTTGAGTGTTTTTTATGATGTGTTGAAGTTGCCAAATTGTTAAACTTTGACAATTCTCAATGGTGGCTTCAAAAAGTAATAATAAAATACATTTTTACTCATTCCTCATGCAATGGGGATCTGAAGAAAGAATCCCAGTAAATTGAAACTGCAGGTTACAGCCGAGGCTGAATATAAAATGAATAACAGAGCAGGTGAAAGTTATGCCCGGAACTGGCAAAAGCACACTTAATGCTTATACAATCAAGTATTATATTATGCATGTTATAAACCCAACTTTGTTGATTTAGAAGAAAAAGTCTCTCTGAATTACATATACTATTTTAGCAGCTAATGGCAATGGAGATATCGGAAGAACTCAATCAGCGGAGATTTTCAGTGTGTAAACAATAATCAAATGCAAATGGCGTATGATGGCATCGTTTACATTCTGTAATACGTTTAACTTTTGCAAATGACCATTTTCTCCTAAAAATATTTACGTTTAGAGAGGTTTTCAGTTTTTAGAATTAAGGATAGAGCTTGTGCACCTGTAACACAGTGAGAGCTCACCCACCCTAACATCTAATTATGGTAATTATCCACAATAATTAGTTGTTTTGTTTACAGCATCAATATTTGTGTCACTAGTGATTCACTTGAATTACCAATGGTTTTTAACATTATCACATCTGTTTTGTTTAAAGTGTCAATAGTTGTGTTGACACAACTATCAACACTTCAGGGGGTTAGCCTATCATTGATGGTTTGCTTTCTATACTCAGTGTATAAGACATCCCCCAATTTTTGGGGAGATTTTTTAAGGTTAAAAGGTCACCTTATACGCTGGCATATACGGTACTTTTAAGGTGAGTTGAGATGAAATATCAACAGTGATAAGATATTCTATTGTGTATTGTTATATGTGATAATTCATAGTCAACTAAACTTGTGATGAAATACAGTACATTAAATCAAGCAAAGTAAAAAAAAAATGGTAAACATGACACAGTAGTGCGCTAAGAAACAAACTCATGAACATACAGAGTGAAAGTGGTAGAGGGGGAGTTAGCTTTTACAATAGCTATTGGCTAATAAGCTTGACATCACTTAACATGTTGCAACACATCACATTGTTTATCACATGTTATTGGCTGATATGGTTATGACATCAGTTTAGGAGCAAATCATAGTGTGTGTGGGTGGACAAGCACTAAGCCATTATTGTTATTTGGTCTTGAACAGCTGACAGGCCTAGTGTCAGAAACATATTGTATGCTAATTGGCTACATCCCCAAGCTTCAACGCACTTGATTGTTCAGTTGCACTTTTGAACTGACCGAGAGCGAACTTGCATTCGACATGCATATTATGGAGCAAGTGGCACTCTTGGCAGTGCCTGCAGCATTGCAGGTCATGCTTGTGTTGTGCTGTTGATCGTATGTATGGCCCCACCTTGTCCTAAGAGGGCAAGGAAGGCGTTGACCCTTAAAACATAAATCGGAAATTGCTGAAAGGATGGAGCAAGGTTGGACTCTGTCACATATACTGGAGGAGTATGAACATTGCAAGGTCAACCTTAATATTGAGGCTTTACAGGACAAGCTGAAGAAATATTATTAGGAATTCAGTAAAAAGATGGCCTGGAGGAAAGCCCTCAAGGCCATATCAAAAGGCAAAGGAAGAACATGATGATGCCAATCTCGATGACTCGGTCAAGCTGGAGGACGGGAGGAGGAGGAGGAGGAGGAGGAGGGAGGGAGGAGGAGGGGAGGAGGAGGCGGAGGAGGAGGAGGAGGAGGAGGAAGGAGGAGGAGGAGGAGGAGGTAGGAGGGGGATTGAGGGAGGAGGAGGAGGAGGAGGAGGGAGGAAGGAGGAGGAGGAGGAGGAGGAGGAGGAGACTGCTGATTTCAGTATTCCTAAGATTACTACTATTTACAAAAGTTAGTTGGTCTTGCAAGTTTTCTGTCTATTTGGAGGAAGGGCTACATTACTGTATATTGCCTAAGGGATTAAGTCCATCCTCATACTCCTCAGAATATAGACCAATTTCAATTTCCCATTTTTTCTAAGGTTTTTAAAAGCTGCTGTCTTAGAAACTTTGTAGTCTGTTGAGGATAACAAACAGCTGCCAGCATTACAGTTAGGGTTTCATAAAGGCCTCGATACTTGCAATGCACTCATCAATATCTAGCATCTTGCAGTGTGCTCTGGATGAGGCTGCAGAGGCATGTATAGTTGGTATGGATTTTAGTTAAAACTGTCACTCTTTGAATCTTTAGCATCATAAAGCATTTATCCACCAGCTAAGATTATTGGAAATTGATGGATCATTTGTTAAAAATATAAATTAATTTTTAATAGACAGAACCTAAATAGTCTGTGTTGATGGACAGTGTATAGCTTTAGTAATTTCATTTCAGGTGTTCCTCAAGGTCACAGTGTTCTTAGACATTGGCTGTTTGTTATCTATACTAGTGACATATGACAAAATCTGGAACAAACTAATTTCATACACCAATGATATTCTTCTGGCCATTGTTCCTTCTCCATGCCTCAGGTCTGTGGTTGCAGAATCTTTGAACAAAGATATGATACATATTCATTAGCAGAGCAGGTTTTGGGTTATGAATCTTAACCCTTCTAATACTCAAAAGTATTAAGCAGTCCAAAGCAATTTTGCCTTAGCATCCTGATTTACATATAAATGGTAAGAATTTAAATGTCAGTGAATTTTAAGTTTTCAGGTGTAACTTTTAATATAAAATTGGTATCTTGAGGAAATGTTTTAGAATGTTTCATAAAGCAGCTGTTATATTTACCATATTTGCCAGCATATTAGACACTTTTTATAATGTTTAAATGCATAAAAAACTGTCCTGCATCCTGAATTGTGTCACAGACGTCAAATGAGTTCATTGACTTTGTTGTATAAAATGTACTACAATGACAAACATCCTTTGTACCGTTCTTTGCCCCACCAGCTCTTTTTGCTCTCAACACTAGGCAGGGCACTACGCCAAAAAGTGTGTGAGTTTCTAGTATCAAGTTTAATATAGTTTGCTAGTTTTATTTTGGCTACAACTAAAACACGAAATAGTCTGCCCAGAGCAGTTGTAGAGTCTTCTGATCTCCAAGTGTTTAACCATGAAGCAAAATTTAAGCATTAACCAAATTTATTCAGGCTTTCTACTGATGTATCCTAAATTCAGAAGTATCACTTTTATTTTCTATTCAATCACACATGATAATTTATCATCTTTAACATGTCCCTCTTTGCAGGATGATTTTCCTAATGAGCCCTCTTGGATTTATAGTCTGTTGACTCTGTCCATAAGGGTTTCAACTGAGAATTGAAAGAAAGGAAAACAGTGAAGAAGACCAAATAGCTACACATAAGACTACACTAAAGGTATTTGAGATAACATCAATGTCAAAAACTGCTTTCATTATAACAAACAAAAAGATGCAGATCCAAGTTTTGTAGAGGAAATTCCAAATATAGGAAAGGAAGTTGCATGTGTTCCTACACATTTACAAGTTACCCCCAAATCATAATCTCTACAGTCATACCAGCTACATGAACCCAAGAGCATAGTTTGATTATACTTACTGGTTGATGATCCTCAGGAGGAACAGGCAGCCAATAACCACAAGCCCATGAAGAATGATCCAGAACCCTATAAGCCTATTGGAGGGACATACATTTTCAGATCCCTTTCAGCTGAAACCTCACTGAAATGCTGTATGTCAGTCTGATAGTGGGATTGTACAATTGGATACTGTACTTTAATAAGAAAACATTTTAGTATAAGTGTAGTGATAGCAATGATATGGCATGATGAACTGTCATTATCATAAATATTTTGAGATCACACAAAGAGTTACACTTATGACTCACAGATTGATGGGACAAAGGCAATCTGGTTATTGAGAATGTTAAGGTCATTTGGGATGGGTGTTTGGACCCAACAAATGAAAAAAAAAAAGAAAAAACAAACTTCAGCTGGATATAGTATTTCACAACCCCTTAAACACATTCAGGTCTCTTATTCAGATTACATAATATTGGCTCATATACACTCTTAAGTTTGGTTTTAATCACTAGCCTTCATTCTTAATCATTAAATTGACTTTGGAAAAACAATCACCATCTACCATTCTTGCAAATTCTTCAAAGTTGGATGATGCATTACTCTACATAACTACTCTACCCCTACAGGTGCTGTATGTTCTTTCAGCTCCCGAAACTTGAGACTGGACTCAAATTTTGTTGTTTTCTTTCTTCAATTATCATACACTTCACATACTATAACTGCAGAGTTTATAAGCAAAACCTTTATGACTGAGGTTATCTACTTGGAGGAAGAAACAACTGAAAAACTGTAAAGTGGTTATAATACTGAAGAAATTATTTGTGTCAGTCCAATATGGTAAAGCAAAATTTTCTTTTATTATGCTACAATGCATGACAAGATTTCACTTCCTCTTTTTTGTCAAAATTGTTTCTACACACTTTTACTTAACAAGAAGGCTAAAATGAAAACTTGACATTACAATATTCACAAAGTGATCTGCTGTTTAATAAAAATAAAAAAAAATTGACATGACAAGATTCACAACGTGATCTGCTATTTCATACAACACAACATGAAAATGATAAAAAAGGAAGTAATTTGACTCTAAGGATCTGATAACACATTGTAACTAACAGAATAAGAATACTTCCCTTCCTTATGTACACATCTAAAATTTCTCCATATCAGCTTTATTGAACACAAAAATACTTTAAAGGATCAACCGCACAACATCAACCTTCTACAATCCATCCTTACTTAGAACTCTATTTTAATATTCAAATGCCTTTCAATCTGTTATATTTCAAAGTTTTCACACTAAAATGATCAGATGTAAACTTATAACTCTGGGTATAAAAAAACAAGTTAATGCATAGATCATACAATTCAAAGTAATTACTGGTGACAAGCAAATGAGCTTTGTAGTTCTCCCAAGGAAGCTTGCACTAGCATACTTCCAGGTAAAAAAAATCCCTGCTTTCCTAATAAAACATCTTATCACCATTTCAGAAGATTCATTAATAATCATTCACAAGCAAACAGCCTTAACCGACATAATGCACTGAACATATTTGTCCAGCAGGTGACTTATCCAATTTAAAGCTTTGACTTCAGAATATATTGAATAAAACAACTTGGTATTCCAAAAAGACACATAAAAAACATTCTTCTAACATTAAAAGCACATTACACATGAAAGAAAATTTTCATGCTACAATAAAAACTGAAGATCCACTCCATACAAAAATATCACAATACAAAATTATCTGAGATTTTATAAGCCGTTGTGAGAACATGATGCTTAACGCTCTTACGCCGATTGGACGTATTAAACGTCGAGTCAAAATGTCTCCCGTATGCCGATTGGACGTATTATACGTCGACTCAAAAAAGTTTTTTTTCAAATTCACGGAAAAATACTTATAGGCCTACCAACCAAAAACTTTTGAATCACGCGCCTTGGGGGATGCTGGGAGTTCATGGATCAAGGCGTTGTTTTGTTTACAATTGTTACGCAGGCACGCAAGCGCGAATTTCTTTCTTATCGCACTAAAAAGTATCAGTGACACATCTCAGAAATTATTTCGTCACTTTGACATAATTTTTGCACCATTTTAAATTATCCGTTACATGGAGTATTCTATATGAAAATGTGCGCAATTTCATGTAGAATACAAAAAAAAAAATACTTATGATTGTAGCTTTTATCAGTTTGAAATATTTTCATATAAATAACGATAAGTGCCAAAATTTCAACCTTCTGTCAACTTTGACTCTACCGAAATGGTAGAAAAATGCAATTGTAAGCTAAAACTCTTTTATTCTAGTAATATTCAATCATTTGCCTTCAGTTTGCAACAAATTGGACGTCTCTAGCACAATATTTCGATTTATGGTGAATTTATGAAAAAACTTTTTCCTTACATCCGCGTGGTAACTCTTCCGATAAATTTTTTCGTGCGATTGTGGTAATGTTTGCACCATTTCAAATTTGCCGTTACATAAAGTTTTATATATGGAAATGTGCGCAATTTCATGCACAATACAACTAAAAACAACCCATGGTTGTAGCTTTTACCAGTTTTGAAATATTTTCATATAAATAATGATAAGTGCCAAAATTTCAACCTTCGGTCAACTTTGTCTCTACTAAAATGGTCGAAAAACGCAATTGTAAATTAAAACTCTTATATTCTAGTAATATTCAATCATTTACCTTCATTTTGCAACAAATTGGAAGTCTCTAGCACAATATTTCGATTTATGGTGAATTTATGAAAAAAAAAATTTTTTCCTTAAGTTCGCGCAGTAACTTCCGAAAAAATCAGAAATTTTTTCATGCGATTGTCGAAATGTTTGCACCATTTAAAATTAGCCGTTACATAAAGTTTCATATATGAAAATGTGCGCAATTTCATGTAGAATGCAACACAAAATGATTGAAGGTTGTAGCTTTTCTTTTTTTCGAAATATTAGCATATAAATCACGATAAATAGAAAAAAACCACATTCGGTCAACTTTGACTCTACCGAAATAGTTGAAAAACGCATTGTAAGCTAAAACTCTTACAATCTAGTAATATACAGTCATTTATCTTCATTTTGAAACAAATTCGAAGCGTCTAGCACAATATTTAGATTTATGGTGAATTTAAAAAAAAAACTTTCTTTCCCTCCGCGCGCTGATTCGCGGCCGAAAATCTCTGAAATGCGTACGTCGCATTATCCTAATATTTACTCCTTTTCATATTAGCCGTTTTATAGAGTTTCATATATGAAAATGTGTGCAAATTCATTAAAAATAAAAAAATAAAAAATTTAAGGTTTTAGCTTTTCTCATTTCTGAAATATTTGCATAAAAAAATATATATATAAAAATTTCGACATTAGGTCAACTTTAACTCGTCCAAAATGGTCAAATCTGCAATTCTAATCTAAAACTCTTACAATATCGTAATATTCAATAATTTTTCTTCATTTTGAAACAAATTGGAAGTCTTTAGAACAATATTTAGATTTATGGTGAATTTTTGAAAAAAAAAAAATTTTACGTCCGCGCGTTACGAATTCGTGCATCATTTTGTGATAATATTTTTCCAGTGTTGCTTTTAACCTTTTACAATGTATTATATATCAAAATGATTGCAATTTAGTGTACAATACAACGAAAAAAAAGTAACTCGTTAGCTTTAACTGTTTTTTGCACAGCGCGATTTGAATACAATTATGTATGAATTTTTTTTTTTCGCTACCATATATCGCACTATTTACATATGATAATGATATTTTTTTCATTTCTGATGGTTGCATACTAAACTTCAGGCAATGACAAAAAAAGGAGCCAAAAATGAACTCTTAATCTTCAAAACTAAGCCCACTGTGATTTTTTGAAAAAATTATTTTTTCCGCTTCCGCGCTCACTCCAAACGCGCCCCGGCATACAGGAGAGGTTTTGATTTTTAGGGCTTCGGCGTAAGAGGGTTAAGAAGCAACATATGCCTGCATTCTCCTGAGCTCAGAAGCTATTTAGGTAAAAGATTAATTTCATCTAATTTGTGTCAAGGATTTTGACAATACTGAGAAGGGGCTTGAAAAACATTGACACTATAATTAATTTAAATAGTCTACATATTTTCCCACATATCCACCCTTTCTCTACGTATGTATAGTCAATATGGCTATAATTGTAAGTACTATCATGCTACCCTTTGTTAAAGTGCTTACCAAGTTAATGTGGACCTTACTACTGCCATACAAAACCAAAAATTCAATCAATTCTCAAAAGAATTTTACAGTAAGTCAATGAACCATGATTAAAAAGCACAATAGACAGAAATTTGCTTTATACACATACAATTACTGCTTCTTTCTTTGTGAATTATTTGTGACAGCTTCCTAAAAACAAAATGATCTGAATGATCTACATTACTGTCCTCACAAACAATATCAAAAGGTAAGCCACAGGCCCTTTCAAATGATTGCTAACTGAAAAATCATTATTACACTCACCCTTTATCATGAAACTGCATTTATAGCCAATAACTGCATTAGGCTATATGGAAAATAGAAACCAGTCATATCAAACCAGGAAAAGCTCCTTGCTCAGGAAAACTTCTTTAAGCCTAATAAATACACTCTAAAATGATCTGGACATCAGAATGTCAACCAAGTGACTTACATATGAATCATCTATGGCACTGGTTGAAGACTAAATAAAAATTGACTACAACAATTATTGTATAGATCTCTATCCCTTTAAAAAAGCATGACAGAAACTAAAGGTAAAAAATTATCATATTAATTACAGAGATTAATGTTTTGATATATATATGACTTCTGTGAATGGAGATAAAAATGTTCATTGACAAATATAGTGATAAGTGTAGAAAAACACTGAGCTGACAAAAATTATGGATTTAGTAATTACTATTAGGTTTAACATGGATAAATTGGCAACCAAATATGTACTGTGCCATGCTGTTGAGCATACCAGTTTTTTTTTTCAGTAAAGTATGGGTAAGTTGTAACTGCATGTTAACTCTCACTAAACAATGAGTATAAAAAAACTACAATGCAAAGCAAGAAAAGGATTTAACTTTTATGAAAAACTTTACAAGTTAAAAGAAAAATGAAGATTAAATCTCACTAATTACTGTCCCACACTGATTTTAACAAGAAATAATATCTCACCCATAATTGTCAATAAACATATACCTTGAACAACACAGAACTGTGGTTTGTATCAAAAATAATTATGTTAATATACCATTGTTTTTACTGTATCAGTAAGTATATATACACAAATGTATAGATTTATTTGACAATCAATTCTTAGTGATTGCACAGCAACTGCATACTTCAACATGAATCATTAACATGAATACACAAACTGCATAATGGTGACCATTGGGGCTTCTCACTATGGACTATACACAATACATTAGTTTGTGTTCTTGTAACAGGATTACAATTTCAAATGCCATGGTTTTGAGCTTAAAATCTGTGCACTGTAACTTACAACTGCTATTCTACAATAAATCCTAAAAATGCAGCTAACAAGGAAAATCTCTAGGCCTATGCGTAGAGTAGACCTGAAAATTTTATGGCCCTGTCTAGTTATGAAACATTCTCTTATTGAAAATTAAAAAATTCACCATCTGGCAAAAGGTCACTGCACTGTTTTTTTGGTAAGACCAAACCATAAATCAAAATCTAAAATAAGAAGCTACTGAAGAAAAAATCTGCATATCAGTTAAATTTGTGCTTAATTTGCACTGTGATTACCTACATGACTGGTTTCATCTTTGGCCAAATGCTTCATGTTTTTTGCCTGTCATGAGAGCAAGGCCAAAGGTTACAAACCAGATATACAAAATCTTGTTGCTTATTTACTAGTGTATCACCTGTAAAATTTAAGGACTGACTGGTTTTCTTTCCTTACAGTCATCCTTATTACCACCTATGTCATGTGTCTTCCTTTGGTCCCTTGAGCAAATAGACATCCATATTGTCCTTTCCTTTAACAAAAACTTGTCCACGTCTTTCCAATTCATATCGTCTATTCAAAACTGCAGCACAAGCACTGCTGACTTGTATGCGGCCTGGCATACCTGTTGAGTCCATTCTAGAGGCTATATTGACTGCATCTCCCCATATATCATAATAAAGCTTTGTGGTACCTATCACTCCTGCTGTGACATCACCGAAGTTGAGGCCAATGCGAAGGATAAGATTAAACTCAATAAGGTCCTTATTGAAGTCATCTATGACTTTCTGCATGGCTCGAGCAAATTCTACAAGTTCAAATATATGTTGATGGGCATCTGTGTTAGCTTGCCGTACTTTAATGTCAAGTCCTGAGGCAGCCATGTAAGTACTACCTATAGTTTTAATTTTCTCAATATTCTTAAATTCACTACGAAGTAGCAACTCATCCACATCAGCAACAAGTTCATTCAAAACTCGTAAATACTCCTTTCCTCCTAAATAACTTTCGTCATAGAGTTCATTGAAATTGACGATAGAAGCAAACATAATAGCTACATCTTTGTGGTTCTCTGAATATTTTCCTGAAGCTTTGATTGAATCTGCCACATGTGGAGGGATAATGTTCTGTAAAAGCCAGTCTGCTTGGTTCTTCATGGTCTGGACCCTTACCTCATCTTTAATTGCCATAACAGACCCATAAAAGCTATGCCTATAGCTAATTTCAAACTCACGGTTTAAAAACCAAACAAGCAACAATAATAGTAAAGAAGTAACTACCACTTCAATAAATTGATTACTAAATTCAGAAGAGGCATCTTTAGCAGTCACCTTAGTGATGTTGGCTGGGCTTTCTGTCGATGTATCAGTGATAGTCAACTGAGCTTGGTCACATATAAAAGGGTGTACCAATACCAACAAAATTATAGTTCCAATTGAAGCAAGGATATTTTTCATCCAACAGTTTAGTTGAGTAAAGTTACAGAGATGTATAATAGCAACAAAAGACAGATAACAGAAGAATCTTAAGGTACCATCCTGTTTTACCTGCAAGTCACAAGAGAAATTTGAAAAGACAGCAGCCAAAGGAAGGCAGATCAAAGAGGCTCCACATACATGCCAAGGGCGCCAGTGGGTTATTTTGAGATATAACCTCGATGATAAGGATGAATTCCCTGAGGGGTCTCCCCCTTGGGCCACTTGTGATGAACATAAAACTAAAAGAAGAATATGCCAGCAAGTGGATATTAGGCACAAAAAAAGCCAACCTTTAGTGTATTCAAACATTAGGAACAAAGATGCACTTACACAAAAATACACAATAGCACTCACCAAAATATCAAAATGTGTATTAAGATTACTGGACACCAGGGTGCGAGGGGAATCTCTTCTAGGTTGATGCGCTTGCTTGCGATACTGTTTTTCAAGAACCTGATCAGTGAAAAATAGAGTGGTTCTTGACAATGGTAGTGCAGCAACATATTGGCGATGATTGGTGTCATTCTGCATGCACTTAACAAGTTGAATGTCTGACTGCTTCCGAAGCTGGTGAAAGCGAGTTAAGCTTTCATTCAAAGGAATACTGCTGGGCTCCGGTCCACTTCCACATTCACCCATCTCAACTAGTGGGAATAATAATTACATTAATCATTTCAAGCATTGTTTTCATGGATAAGCAATCATAAAATGAACAGGAACTATAGTTCTCAACGGAATCCTACATACTCTATGAAAGGGCATAAGAAATTTAAGGGGCATGCCGACACCATAAGGCCCCATTATAAAGTAAGTGCTTATAACTTTTTTATGATGGAAGAGGTTTGCTTCAAACTTTTACCACTTATTATTGAACTTATAATAAAATTTTGCAAAGAGAATCAGTTAGAAATTTGAGTTCTAAGTAAATTTTTGTGGCATGTGAAAAAAATTATGACATCACTTTTAGAAACTATGCCAAAAAAGGCTTCACTCAAAATTCAGTTTAGGTCTGTGCAAATCAAGATATAGTTATACTACACTCTGTAAAAGCTTTACTGAATTTGGTTCAGTTTCCATGGAGTTAAAAGGACATTTTTTTGAAAACCATAAGTTAGAAGGCTGGTTTTTGCACTAAAACTATTTTGTCATATAAGAAATATGGCCTGAAATTTACATGTAATAAAGTGAATAGAAATATGATTTCTTGATTTCTACATTGTACTTAACATTCACATTTACAGGCACTACTCGGTGATTGGCAGGGGTTCCATTCTCAGCAGGGTGCCGATAGGCAACAACTGCCATTAACTGAAACTTGGCGATATATGGAGCTTATGATGCTCAGTTTCAGTTAATGAAGCTGGTAACTGGTTAATGGGGCCTCTGTTAGGTATGTTATGGCACCATAATTTTGTTATCAGCACCTTATGACACCAATAACCGAAACTCAGCCTGTTATGGTGCCGTAAATTGCCAGGTAAAAGCAGATTGCTATTAACATAGTCTGCCAATAATCAGGAACTGCCTGTATATTTCATGTACCACTTGCAAATGAATTTGAAACTTTGACAGTGAGAAGGCTGATTTTTGCAATAAAGCTACTTTGTCATGCAAGAAACATGCCCTAAAACTTACAATAGAATCAAGGGAACAGAAAAGGGATTTTGACGAAGGAAAAATCTATTTCTGGGCAAGGACCTGTGTCGCCCAGTGAAATATGATATTGTTATGATACAATAAAGTTTCATATATACTTACCTGGCAGATATATACTTAGCTATAGACTCCGTCGTCCCCGACAGAAATTCAAATTTCGCGGCACTCGCTACAGGTAGGTCAAGTGATCTACCGCCCTGCTCTGGGTGGCAGGAATAGGAACCATTCCTGTTTTCTATCAGATTTTCTCTTCCACCTGTCTCCTGCGGGGAGGCTGGGTGGGCCATCAATCGTATATATCTGCCAGGTAAGTATGTATGAAACTTTATTGTATCATAACAATATCATTTTCATACATTCAACTTCCCTGTCAGATATATACTTAGCTGATTGACACCCTTTGGTGGAGGGTAAGAGACAGCTAACTACTGAATAGACAGGTAAACAACATATGTAGGTATTTATAGACCTTGGTTCCTACCTGATTAGGTGGAAGATTTTGGCTACTGCCTGGGAGTCTGCTTCACCTCAAGAGCCTTAGCAAGATAGTGATCTGTGGCCAAGAGTTCTTGTGGGTCTGTAGATGGGGTCTTATCCACTTACTCGGCAAAGCCTGACTGGCATTTGTCAATGGGTGCTAATCCACTTATATGACAACACGCCTTATTTTAAGGAGCACAACCGATCCCGATCACCCGATCCTAACACCTGTGTTAGTTCTAAGATTGCCAAGAGTTATCCCCCAAACTCTTCACAAACAACCCATAACTCAAAATACATAGTCAAAAACGCACACACTAAAGTACAAAAAAAAAATTTTTGTACCCCTCTGATAGTCAGATACCACTGGAGTTCCTTACTGAACCGAAGCGACGGCCGCCTGTGCGACATCTGACACTTCTTCCAGCAGGAAGCCAAGAACGTATCCGACAAGAGGGTTACGTACACAAAATTAAGGATCGGCACTTGCTCCAATACCCAGAACCGTCTCCGCTGACACAAACGGACCTAGAGAAAAACATTTCTCATACGTTATGCGCACGTCCTTCAAGTAATGAGATGCAAACACCGAGTTGCACCTCCAATACATATGTTGCTTCTAAGATATTCTTAAGCGACATATTTCTCTGGAAGGCAATAGACGTTGCGATAGCTCTTACTTCGTGAGCTCTCACTCTCAAGAGTTTAAAAGTGTCATCTGGGCAGTTCTTATGCGCCTCCGTAATAACGCTTCTTACAAAGAAGGCTAAGGCATTCTTCGACATCGGTCTTTTGGGGTCCTTTACCGAGCACCATAGACCGTGTTGCGAACCCTCCATCTGTTTCTTTCTGTCCATATAGAATTTAAGCGCTCTGACCGGGCAAAGAGACCTCTGCCTCTCTGCCTACTAGACTAGCCAGGCACTTTACCTCGAAGCTCATGGGCCAGGGTTTCGAGGGATTCTCATTCTTAGCAAGAAAGAGAGTCTGGAACGAACAAATAGCAGTCTCCTTTGAAGCCCACTCGTGACTCAAGGGCGTGCAAGCTCACTGATTCTCTTCGCCGTAGCAAGAGACAACAGAAATAGGCACTTCCTTGTAATATCTCGAAAGGAAGCCCTGTGAGGTGGTTCGAACCTTTCAGAAGACAGAAATTTTAGGACCACGTCCAGATTCCAGCTCGGAACTCTAGGTTTTGATTTGGATGTTTCGAAAGAACGAATGAGATCATGCAAATCCTTATTGTTGGCCAAATCTAATCCTCTGTTCCTGAATACAGCCGAGAGCATACTCCTGTATCCTTTAATGGTTGGTACAGAAAGATGCGATTTCTCCTTCAAGAAAAGAAGGAAATCTGCAATCTCGGTCACAGAGGTATTGGAGGAGGACAGCTTCTTCGACCTACACCAACTTCTGAACACCTCCCACTTCGATTGGTATACTCGCATAGTAGATGACCTGCGGGCTCTAGTGATTGCGCTTGCCGCCTTGCGAGAAAACCCTCTCGCTCTGACAAGTCTTTCGATAGTCGAAAGGCAGTCAGAGCAAGAGTGGGGAGGTTTTGATGGTACCTCTCGAAGTGGGGTTGTTTGAGCAGATCTGTCCTGTTTGGAAGAGATCTGGGGAAGTCCACCGTCCACTCCATTACCTCTGTGAATCAATCTCGGGCTGGCCAATATGGGGCTATCAGAGTCATCCTTGTCCCCTTCGAGGCCACGAACTTTCTGATCACTTTCCCCAGGATCTTGAATGGGGGAAAAGCGTACACATCCAGTCCGGACCAATTTAGGAGAAAGGCGTCTACTGCAAAAGCTCTGGGGTCGTCTGCCAGAGCGCAAAAGGTGTCTATCCTCTTGAAGAGGAACGTGGCGAACAGGTCTATTTGAGGCTTCCCCCAAAGAGACCAAAGGATCTGACACACTTCTGAGTGGAGGGTCCATTCTGTGAGAAGGACCTGGAACCTCCTGCTCAGCCTGTCCGCTCTCACGTTCCTCTCCCCTTGGACAAACCTTGTCAGTAGAGTTATATTTCTTTGATTCGCCCAAATAAGAAGATCTCTTGTCAGTTCGTATAGAGAGAGTGAGTCCCTCCTTGTTTTCTTACATAAGCCAGAGCGGTGGTATTGTCGGAGTTTATCTGCACTACCCCGTCTCTGACTATCTGCTCGAAGCCCTTTAAAGCCAGATGAATGGCTAAGAGCTCCTTGCAATTTATGTGCCATGACACCTGCTCTTCCGACCAGGTGCCTGACACTTCTCTAGATCCTAAGGTTGCACCCCAACCCGTCTCCGACGCATCTGAAAATAATATCAGGTTCAGGTTCTGAACTTCCAGGGACACACCTCTGTTTTCCTCTAGAGGGGGTAACCACCACCTTAAGTAATTTTTCACCTCTACAGGAATTGGAAAAGTATCGGAGAGCTGTCCTGTCTTCCAATTCCAATTCCTTTTCAGGAAGAACTGTAGAGGACAGAGATGCAGTCTTCCTAGAGGAAAGAACTGTTCCAGCGAGGAAAGGGTCCCCAGAAGGCTCAACCATTCCCTCGCTGAACTGCGCTCCTTCCCTAAGAAGCTGGAGACTGTGGCGCAACCTTTCGATATTCTCTCTTGAGAAGGAAACACTCGAAAACCCCGAGAATCCATCTGAATCCCCAGATAAACCATGTTCTGGCTGGGGATTCGCAGAGAAGGAGGAGCAGCTGGAGTCAAAGAATCTCCATATTCTTCTAGAAGGAGAGAAGTAAGAACTTTTATAGTTCGACAGTCCTTCTTTGTTAGTTACCTCGTCTTCCGATACGTCCTCTTAAGTCGAGAGGATCGGAAGGAGAAAGCTCCTTTCTTTCGTCTGTCTCTTCCTTTGACTTCTTCCTTTCCGTCGATGAAGAACTTCTAACAGGCGAGGGACTAAGAGCTATTGTCTCCCTACGCCTGTCCTTAGGAGAATCTTGACTAATTGGCGCCTGGCTGGCTCCTGGTGCCTATCAGGCTCTTCGCGTATAGTAGGCGCCTGGCGCCTGGCAGGCGCTTCGCTCCTGGCAGGCGCTTCGCTCCTGGCAAGCGCTTCGCTCCTGGCAGGCACTTCGCGCCTGGCAGGAGTCTCGCACTTGTTAGTTTCTTCTATCCTAGCTGGCGCCTGGCGCCTGGTTGGAGTTCGGCGCCTGGAACGATCTCGAGAATAATCAGGCGCTTTGCGCCTGGTTGGCTCATCCCTTTCTGTGAGAACTTCATAGTCATCATCATCCTCACTGCCAGGTGTTCTCTGGCGCCTGGCTGGCGCCACGCGCCTGGCAGGCACTTCTTCCTCTTCTACCTCTCGCCTGCCTGGTGCTTCGCTCCCCCCAGAGATGGCCGCCTGTGCGACAACTCCCCTGGAAGGGTTGTTGCACCTGACAGGAGATCGGTGTCTAGATCTTTTGACAGGAAGCTTGTCGTCCTTTCTACGAGGAGGCTCCTTGGAAAGGACTCCTACCAACGACGCTAGCTGCTCTTGCATGTTCATCAAAATCTTCTTGGTAGAAGACTCCCCTTCTTCAAAAGCAGGAGAGGGAGATCTGGAAGGCGCTTGAGGCTCCCTTACAGCAAAGGGAGTTCACTCCTTTCTAGCTCTCTTTATGACCGAAGGCGCTTCTTCTTCGGAAAAGCGCTCGGACGGGAAAGCTTCGTATCTTTCCATCCTCGTTTCAGTGAGGGAGATCCCGATGACGAAAAGCACTCTTGTAGGACGCTTTTTCTGTAGCGATCCCTGGCAGTCTGAGATGTAACAGATTCTGCCGAAGGGACACCTGATCGTTGGGGATTCTCCACAACCTCCGTACGGCTTTCGACTTTCCTTCTCCTCTGGGCCAGGGAGCTTGAAAGCGGTCTAGGCCTGGGAGCGTCGCCGAGACGACCAGACGCCCCCCCCACTAGACTGGGGACACTTACATCACTGGAAATATCACCCTCACTTTGCTTACCTTCTAATGCCGCCATTTTCTCTTGCATTTTTTGAAGGGAAGCCTTGAGTTCTGCAATTTCAGAAGCCGAATCAGAAGGATTAGCAACCTGTGATCGGCCTGATAAAGATGGAGAATAATAATGAGTAGAAGAAGCTACAGAACTAGACAAGGGTTCGTTAGATCTAGACCTACTAAGGCTTTTATAAGCCGCCTTTCTCTCTCTATCCCTCTCTAACTTCTTCAAGTAAGAAGTTAGAGTCTTCCATTCCTGAGCACTCAATCTTTCATACTCATTACATGTGTTATCTAAAGAACACTCAACAACTCTACATCCTCGGCATGCAGTGTGAGGATCTACCGAAGCCTTCGGAATCCTCACCTTACAGCCTTCATTCACACACACTCTGAAACCAACACTAGAGTCAGACATATTCAAGAAAAATCCAAAGCCAAGTCCAAAAACAGTTCCACGATAGCGAATGCCAAACAACGATCCAAGTATGTCACCAAAAATCGGTCGAAAGAAGATCAAAAGCGTTGAAAAAAGAATTCCAGTCAGGAGGTAGTAACAACAATGTTGACACCACCGGCGACAGAGAAAATCTGATAGAAAAAGGGAATGGTTCCGAGTCCTGCCACCCAGAGCAGGGCGGTAGATCAACTGACCTTCCTGTAGCGAGTGCCGCGAAATTTGAATTTCTGTCGGGGACGACGGAGTCTATAGCTAAGTATATATCTGACAGGGAAGTTGAATGTATGAAAACTTCCTTTAGTGGATATTTCTAAGGTAAAATATTGCTATAATTACCTGAGAAAAAACTAAAATAGTAATGCCAGAATAGACTGGCTCGCTCACCTTTAATAAAGGTGTCAGTATGGTATCTAGGGCGAGTGGAAGCCACTACCAGAGGTCCTTTGCCATTTAGGTTCTCCCTTCCTCAATATCCCTCGTCAACAGAGAAGCGGATCCAAAGCCCTGCTACCCGCTACTACTACGACTAGCACCTTTGTTTTCATTCCTGTAGATAGTACCCAAGCTGGGCCAAAAAAGGGGTGTGGAAAGCAAAGTCGGGTGGGATTTCACTGGGCAACATAGGTCCTTGCCCAGAAAAAGGATTTTGATGTAGGAAAAATCTATTTCTGGGCGATTGGTTCGTGTCGCCCAGCGAAATAATCCTTTAGTTCATTATTTCTTAGGTAAATGATCTAACAAATACCAGAGAATAAACAAAATAAAGAAGAGGTCAGTATAACTGACTCGCTCACCCAAATAAAAGAAGGGCGTCGGTATGAACATTAGGGCGAGTGAGACCACTACCACGAACTTCTTGTCATTTAGAAATTTCCCACAACAAAATCCCTCAAGGAGAGAGCCGACCCACAGAACGGGGCAGCAACTACTACTACTACAACCCATGCCAAGGTGACTGCCGCGCCTCTGGTGGCCATCCTGAAGTTAGCAATCAATCTTGAGCGAAGGGTTGGGAAGAGGTGGGATTTTGCTGGGCGACACGAACCAATCGCCCAGAAATAGATTTTTCCTACGTCAAAATCCTTTTTCTGGGCTCAGTTCGTGTCACTGCGCGAAATAATACCAGAGAATTAGCACAAGATTGAAAATAAAGAGGGTCTCAATAAAACTAAAATTTAACTAAATACTATAATTGTAACAAAATTGAAATATTCATACAACATGTTCAGACAATTCTGAGTAAAGAACAATAACTAAACGTAACTTACAACTATAAATATTTACAAAGTATTTACATAAGTTATAGGTATGAATATGAAATTAACATGTGTGTGAAAAATCTTAACATAAAAAACACACTCAATAAGTTTTATAGATACCAATCCAAAAGACAACAAACCATTGATAATGGGAGTGTGGAACCCTAGCATAAAAATAAGGGGACCACACTCTTAATGCTAATATATACAACCAATTGTGGGTGACCCTAGCATAAAAATAAGGGACACCCCACTAAACAATCATGAGAGCAGCTAAGACTCAAGAGCAAGTGTAGAGTAATATGGTAGGTTAGACAAACTGTTGGGTGAGGTAGGTAGAAAGGAGATCTGGATCTTCAACTATACTACTGGGCAGAGTCAGGGGAAACTATGTTACCCGCTGCAACTGCTGAAAATTTCAGAGATTCCAAAGACTTCAAGTAGTGACGTTTAAATACTGTCGGCGATTTCCATCCAGTATATTTTTTCAAATCATCAAAGTTCAAATGTTTAAAATAATTGATTGAGGTGGCCACTGCCCTGACATCATGTGCCTTAGGGAAAGAAAGATTCAGGGTTAGCTTGTTTAATAAAGTATAGGATCTGTTGCCTAATACCTTTAATTGATAAGGTACCACCTTTTTCTCTCCTAAAGAGGGGACCCGAAGAGGAGGAGGATGTCCTAGACAGAAAGGCTCGTAAGGTCATCACTGGACAAAAAGAAAGGTCTTGGGGAAGGGGAATGACTTTCCATGGTTCCCACCTCAACAAAGGATCCTCATTTTTTGCTAAAAAGCTGCGATCCGGAGAAAGCAGAACTTCTCCTGAAGGGAGAAATTCTACATGACCCGCATCTCTGGATAGCGCCGACAGTTCTGAAATTCTAGCTCCTGAAGCCAAGCTTAATAAAAATAATGTTTTTCTTAAGAGCATTATAAATGAACATGTCGTATTATCTGTATCTGAAGCCAGTTTTAGAACATCATTCAGAAAACCATGAACACTGAAGTAGGCCTTACTGAAGGTCTAAGTCTAGCACAAGCCTTGGGAATAGACGAAAAGTAAGAGTCTGTTAAGTCTATATTAAAACCCAACTGAAAGATCTTCTTCAAGGCTGACTTGTTTGTCGTAATAGTGCTAGCTGCGAACCCTTTTTCAAATAAGGACCTGAAAAAGGATATAGCTGAGTTGATTGTCATGATTTTAATGTCCGATTCTCTCAGGAAAGATGCCAATTTTTTTAACTGCAGCGTCATACTGCCTCAAAGTTGAATCCCTTTTATCTGATTCTAAGAAGAGGATATTTTGTGGATCTACATTTGCATCCCTCTTGGCCGCAAACTTCATGAAGTCCATAAAGTTAGGGCTTTGAGAATTCCTGAGGAAGCGAACACAGTCTTCATTTGTACCGACTGGGAGAGTCTGGGATTGGGAATTCGAAGGGGACGAAGACCCAATTCCAGCAGCAGGGGGTACCAGTTGCTCTTCGGCCAGTCCGGAGCTACTAGAGCTATCTGACCCTTGAAAGTCCTGAGTTTGTTCAGAACTTTCAGGAGAAGATTCACTGGAGGAAAGACATAAATCTTTTCCCAGTTGTTCCAGTCTATGGACAGAGCGTCTGTGGCATAGGCCAGAGGGTCCAGGTTGGGAGCCACATAACCAGGAAGTTATGTGGTTCGCTTGAGATGCAAACAGATCTACTTGCAGGCCTGGTACCCTCCGGAGTATCCATTGGAACGAACTGTTGTCCAGCGACCATTCCGACCTGCCCAGTGGGTACTGAACGGGATAGAGCATCTGCTATGACATTTCTCACTCCGGCCAGATGGGTGGAGGAGAGGTGCCAACCGAACTTGTCCGCCAGGGAAAAGATGGCTACCATGACATGATTCAGGTGTCTTGACTTGGAGCCTCCCCTGTTTATGCAGTGAACTAACACTGCGCTCTCTAGAACTAACTTTACATGAGAGTTCTTTGGTGGAAGTAACCTCTTCAGAGTCAGGAACACTGCCATTGCTTCCAATACATTTATGTGAAGCTGGCGGAATTGGGGTGACCATGTTCCTTAAACTTTCTTGAACTGAGAATATCCTCCCCAGCCGCTTAATGAAGCGTCTGTGTGGATAGTAATTCCAGAAGGGGGGAACTGAAGAGGTACTGACATGGACAGGTTCTTCAAATTTGTCCAAGGGCGCAGACGATTCCGGAGAATCTGTGGTATTGCTGACAACTTGTCCCTGGATCTGACATTTGCTCGTAAGCGCCAGATCCTGGTTAAGTCTTTCAGTTTGGCTTTCATCAAGATGTTTGTCACTGAGGCAAACTGAAGGGAACCTAGGATTCTTTCCTGGTTTCTCCTTGAAGCATATTTGTACCTTAGAAATTGCTTCACTGACTTCACTATTTCTTTTCTCTTGGCTAGTGGAATCGACAATGTGTGAGAAGATAGATGCCATTGAATGCCCAGCCATTGAAAGCTGGACTCCGGAGTGAGTCTTGACTTTGTCCTGTTTATCTGGAACCCCAGATATTCCAGGAACTGAATGACCTTCTTTGTGGCTCTGCAGCATTCCTCGACTGTTGGTGCCCAAATCAACCAGTCGTCGAGGTACGCTACTACCATTATCCCTTGAGACCTTAGTTGTTGAACAACTACTTCCGCCAACTTTGTGAATACCCTGGGTGCTACATTCAGACCGAAGGGAACTAACTTGAAGGAGAATGCTTGGTCTCCCAGCTTGAAGCCCAGGTAAGGGCGAAAGTGTCTTGCAATAGGGATATGATAGTATGCGTCTGTAAGATCGATAGAGGTGGTGACGGCCCCACGGGGAAGTAAGGTCCGCACCTGCGAGATAGTCAGCATTTTGAACTTATCGCAGCGAATGGCCAAGTTTAACTGGGACAAGTCTAAGATTACCCTTCTTTTTAATGAGCCTTTCTTTGGCACGCTGAATAAGCGACCTTGAAACTTGAATCGCTTGACTCTCGCTATTGCTCCTTTCTGAAGGAGCTCCTCTGCATACTCCGTCAATTCCTTCGATGGAAGTTGAAGGAACGGTCTGGGTGGAGGCGGCCCTCCGATCCAACTCCAACCCAGGCCTTTCGACACAATACTTTGTGCCCATTTGCTGAATCCCCACTGATGCCGGAAGAGAAACAGCCTCCCTCCTACCTTGGAGATCTCACTGCTGCTGAGTCGAGTGACCTCCGTGGCCTCCACGGAAGTGCTTTCCCCTGTTAAGCGACCTTCCTGATCCTCTCTGACGAAAGGATCCCCTAGCCCTACCTCCCCTGGCGAACTGGTCAAAGTGTTGGAAGGCTTGGCCCTCGAACACCTGGTTAAAGGCCGGGGAGACAGCATAGGATGTGGAAGGCTGAGCTTGAGGGGAAATCAGGTAGACTGGTTGAGCCTGGGCCTTCGACGTAGAAGGCTGGCCTGGCTGAACGACCGGCACCGCCGACACAGCCTGACTGAAGTGCTGAGGCTTCTTCTGGTAAGGCTGAAACCGTTTGGTCTTTTTCAGTTTCTTGCCTGTAGAAGACGGGTCTTGACGCCTCTTAGCAGAGAGGCCCCAACGGTCCTTGAGGCTCTGGTTGAGCCTCGTCGCCTCGCTTTGAACCTCTCTAACCATTGCTTCAGGGAAGAGGTCTGCCCCCCAGATGTTGGAGGAAAGCAACTTATTCGGCTCATGCCAAATAGTTGCTTCCTGGAGGACATGTTTGCGACAGTTGACCCTTGCCGTCACAAACTCGTACAAGTCCGATTGGACCGTACAAGTCTGTGATTTGGTCAACAATTTGAAGAGCGGCTCCGAAGCGTAAGATATGGCCGCTACCTCCGTCACTGCCATGGTGTTGATAGACCTGGCCAGTCTAGTTTTAGCCTCAAACTCGGCTTGAATGAGGCTATCAGGAAGTCTTGGAAGCTTCTCGCCGAACTGGTCCATCGTGCAGTCCGGCTTGAGCTTGCCTACCAAAAAAGTATTCGGCAGGTCCTCCCACAAATCTCCAAGCGAAGGGAGCAAAGATGATGTGGGGTCTGCTTCCCTTAACTGAGGCAAGGGCTCTCCCTCTAAGCCAGCTGGGATGGTAACGCTGGCAATCTTAGTTAGGAAAGGGAGAGGAGTCTCTTCCTCCATCGTAAAGATGGTGAAAGGACTCTTAAATGCCTGGATTCTGGTGTTGGAGCAGTCCATCTCATCCAGACACCGGAGCCACTCTCTTTGAGCCTGGTCCCTGGAGTACAGCACTGTCTCTCTAGGAACCTTATCCTCCCTGTTCATAGCTGCCTCCGTCAGCCTGGTGTAGCCAATGAACGGAGGCTGAAGATTCTCTGGGTAAAACTCGAAGTCTTCAATCCTTCGAGTACCACACTCTGGGATGGAAATGAACCCGTCCTGGAAAGGGGCGTAGGAAGCCACTCTCCAGGGGTTGTTCATTGAGAAAGGAGGAAGAGAATCATGGGAGGGAGTTGAAGCAGGCCTACGCCAGGCGCCGGGGAGGGGGGGGCAGCTTGAGGGCCTGATTGAAGCTGGACATTAGGTTTTCCTGAGTGGCAATCCTGTCCGATAGTTGTGAGAACATCTGCTCCATACTTGTCCTCAGAGAGCCTACCAAGTCTCCCATCTGCTGCATCATCCCGACGGAGAAAGCGTTGGGATCGAAGCTAGGAGCAGACGTTGACGTGGATGGGTAACTCGCTAGAGGTACCGAAGGGGAAGGAGAGACCACTGACTCCGCCGGAGTACGGGGTCTCTCCTTGGAGGACTTGCTCTTAGAAACTCTAGAGCCCGAAGCAGATGATTTACTCTTCTCTGCTCCGGGATTAGAAGCCGAAGACTTACGAGATGACGACGCCGAAGAAGTCTTTTTAGACGACGACGTCTTTGTCAGGGTTTTCTGCGCCCTGTGACCCTTCACTTTAGGGAACACAGAAGCGCTGGGCGTAGTATACGAGAGCTCAGCTCCTGTAAAGCCTTGGAAGGAAGCAGGAGAAGCAGCAGGGGAAGATGATCCAGTGGCGCCCAAGGGAAGCCCTTGAGCGTCCAACATACCTACCTCGACCAACAGGTCGTCTACACCTACCATCGGTTCTACATTTAAATCCAAAGTGGCGACTTCCGCCGAGATGTCCTGGCCTGGTTCCTTCATACACGCGGCGACCTGCTGCTGGATCGCCGTCATCGTTGGGGCTGCCTCCGCCGGGTCGACGTACCCCGTCGACTTGCCGCCAGGGAACAGCAGGACAGCCATCCTCTTCTCTAGGATGTAGGGCTGTCCCTTGGCGGCGTTCTTGCCGAAGCCGCCGACCCAAGCCCTCAAGGTTGCAAGGGCGGTCTCTCTAACCGCGGCAGCCTGGAAGAGAGGGTGTCTGTTAGATTTTAGTTTAAAGTTGAGGGTCAACCTTAGACTAAAATAGCCTTAAGACTAGACAGTACCAGCATATATTTCACAATAATATGGGGAACTTAAGCATAAAAAATATATTTCAAAACTTAAGCTTAAGATATAATTCAGAATTTATATAGTATGTATATACTGATGGAAATACTTACCCCGTCCAAAAACTGACTCACAAGATCATAGCAGATCGTACACGTTTCGTGGAACCAGACCTGCAGATTCCCGTGAGGAGTCGCACGCGGAGCATGAGACCTGCAGACCTCATGCCCACAGGGGTCCTGGAGTACAGCGTTGCACCCCGGGTGCTCACAGTTGGTAGTCTGTAAGTGGAAGGATACATGAGTATCAATATAACACTAACAGGGCTACTCTAGTACTCTGTTGCATGCCAGAGAATGAAAAATTTTTGGGCATAACCCCTCCCCTACCGCCTTAATAGGCATAAATAAGAGCTCGGTGTATGCCGGAGAAGGAAAACAGAAGGCAAGGGAGGGACCCAGCTTAAGATAACTTATAAATAACTTATAATTAACTTAAGCATAAAATAGTAACATAAAATCCGGAGGACGACTCCGAATCGCGGTGCTGTCCGACTCCGCCGGCTATGCCGGAGAGACGGAACGGTGAAAGGCAAAAGTGACCAACTGGAACGCATACACTCCGCCGGTAGGCGGGGCTACCGTACCTCCCTCCCCCGTAATCGATGGAACTCCAGGAAAGAGAACAGAGATCCGACACCACGGGGAAGGAGGCGAGGAGGGGCGAAAACAGTACCCGAGCATACAGCGGAGCGCCGGAGCAACAAAGGCGGGGGGAGGCCAACCCCCCGACTTCGCCACAGCGAAGCACCGTCGAAGCAGGGAGACAAGGTCACTCCCAGCCAAGTGTCTGTCCAAACTCCCCTACTCCCTCCGCGTAGGGAGAGAGGGAGTCGGGCCCAGATGGAGCGAGCAAGGACAGACCTCCCTCCCCCCTACCCTATGGGAGAGCGGGGGGAGGGAAAGGCGACTGGGACGGGCGTCTGGCTGTACCGCGATCACAGGGTGACCACGGTACGATAACACAACACAAACAACGAAATCGATAGCCTTGGCTAATGCAACCAAACTGATCAGAAAGATGCAACAAACGTGATGCAACAAAACTGATAATAAGGATGCAACAAAACTGATGAGAACCATGGGACCACTGAAACCTAGGCTAAGTGAACGGACCAGACGCCCTAGGCTAATCAAAACATAATAAATAAAATAAAAGTAGGGGAATAAAATATAGTAAGAGAAAAAATCCAGGAGTGTACGACTAACCCGAAAGAAAGTCTACCACTCAAAGCTAGCCTGGGCCGATACGAAGAGCGATGGCTAGGGTCTGGATAGAAAAAAGAGAATGCCTACATAAGGTAGAGAGACATGCATGCATGACCTAAAACCAAGGCAGGCTAAATCCCCTAACAATACCATAATAAAAAGGGCTAGAGATGCACGGTAAAAATTAGGGAAAAGTTCCAGGTATGGGAGATTGAGAACCAACCCGCCATGAGGCCGAACAATGCCGCCATGCTTCCGACCGGGAACCTGTATTTATACCTAAGAAACGGCAAACACAGGCTCGAGGAAGGAACGAACTAAATAGGAACCTTTCAGAATACTTAACTTAGCCGCTGCGATAGCCGAACGTTCCATGGTGGCGAAAAAATACGCGAAGAAAGCACAAAACACAAGAGCAAAAGAAACGCGTGCGTCTTGTAGCCTGCTAACATAAAGGATGGCCACCAGAGGCGCGGCAGTCACCTTGGCATGGGTTGTAGTAGTAGTAGTTGCTGCCCCGTTCTGTGGGTCGGCTCTCTCCTTGAGGGATTTTGTTGTGGGAAATTTCTAAATGACAAGAAGTTCGTGGTAGTGGTCTCATTCGCCCTAGTGTTCATACCGACGCCCTTCTTTTATTTGGGTGAGCGAGTCAGTTATACTGACCTCTTCTTTATTTTGTTTATTCTCTGGTATTTGTTAGATCATTTACCTAAGAAATAATGAACTAAAGGATTATTTCGCGCAGCGACACGAACTGAGCCCAGAAATAGATTTTTCCTTCGTCAAAATCCCTTTTCTGGGCTCAGCCTGTGTCGCTCCGTGAAATAGTGCCAGAGAATTGGCTCCACCAGCTTGGAAATTTGTAGCTAGTCAAAAATTACAGGTGAATTAAAACTCAATTAGAGTTAAATACTATAATGTAAGTAATAACAGATCACAATAAACGACAAATACAATTGTTCCAGAGTTTCAATGATCCTTAAATCTAACTTATCTACATAGTGGGGTTAAATAACCCACAGAGATTCATATAACACACACTAGAAACAAACCATCACAATGGAAATCAGACCCAGATACAATCATATATACAATACAAATGATACAAATATACAGAAAGTGCTATCCAAGGTAAATTATGAACCCGGTAATGACCGAGCTACGGCAAGAATGCTAGTGAGGCAGGTAGGAAAGAGAGGAATGTAAGAGAGATATAGGCTATATAACTACTTATTACTAATTATGCAATGTCAGGGGAAACTGTGTTCCGGCTGCCACTGCTGGAAATTTAAGGGCCTCTAAAGACTTCGAGTAGTGGCGCTTAAATACTGTCAGAGATTTCCAGCCTGTGTACTTCTTAAGATCGTCAAAATTCATATGTTGAAAATAATTAATGGAGGTGGCTACTGCCCTAACATCATGTGCCCTTGGAAAGGATTCCGGGTTAGCTTGTTTTATGAAATACAAAATCTGTTGTCTAATCCCTTTTAGGGAAATAGTTCCGCCTTTTTCCCTAATGAACAGGGGGCCTGAAGATATCAGGGCCAGTCCTATTTAAATATGCTCTTAGAGAATTAACTGGACATAGGGATGGATCCTGAGGAAGTGGGACAATCTTCCATGGGGCCCATCTATCTTGTGGGTCCTCATTTTTTGCTAGAAATTGACTATCTGGTGATAGAAGTAGTTCTCCTGTAGGGAGAAATTCAATATGATCTGATTCACTAGAGAGGGCCGACAGTTCAGAAATTCTGGCGGCTGAGGCTAAACTTATTAGGAATAAAGTTTTCCTTAAGAGGGTTATATAATTACATGAGTCATTATTAGTGTCAGAAGCCAATTTATGGACATAGTTTAAGAACCATGAGACCGTCCTGGGCCTCTCAGATGGTCTGAGTCTTGCACAAGCTCTTGGAATGGATGGAAAGTACGATATCTGTTAGATCTATATTGAAACCAAATTGGAAGATTTTCTTAAGAGCTGATTTGGTAGTAATTGTACTAGCTCCTAGACCTTTCTCAAACAAGGTTCTGAAAAAGGTTATAGCCAGATTCGTGGACATGGTTTGTGCATCTAAGTCCTTTAAAAATATAGCTAGTTTCTTAACTGCTGAGTCATATTGACGCAAGGTCGATTCTCACTTGTCAGATTCTAAGAACAGGATGTTCTAAGGATCTATGTTAGCATCTTGTTGAGCTGCAAACTTCATAAAGTCCATAATGTTAGGGCTTTCTGAATTCCCGAGAAAGCGGACACAGTCCGTGTTTGAACCAACTGCGTCAGTTTGGGATTGGAAATCCGTTGAGGCCGGAGTCCTAATTCCAACAGTAGGGGGAACCAATTGCTCTTGGGCCAATTGGGGGCTACCAGTGCAATGTGAGCCTTGAACGTCCTGAGCTTGTTCAGGACTTTCAGAAGCAGATTCACTGGAGGAAAAAGGTAAATTCTCTTCCATACATCCAATCTATAGCCATAGCGTCCGTGGCGTAGGCCAGAAGGTACAGGTTGGGAGCCACATAACAAGGGAGTCTGTGGTTCGACTCTGTGGCAAAGAGATCCACCTGAAGTCCTGGTACCTGTTGACAGATCCATCTGAATGACTCCTTGTCCAGTGTCCACTCCGATTCTAGCAGGACGGATCGTGATAGGGCGTCTGCCACCACGTTCCTGACTCCTGCTAGGTGAGTGGCTGACAGGTGCCATTTGTTCTTGTCTGCTAAGGCAAATAGGGCTATCGTGACATGGTTCATGTGGCTCGATTTGGAGCCACCCGTTTATGCAGTGGACTACCACTGCACTGTCCAATACCAACTTGATATGAGACTTCTTGGCTGGTCGTAGCCTTTTCAAGGTGAGAAACACTGCCATAGCTTCCAGTACATTGATGTGTAGCTGGCGGAATGTTAGAGACCAGGTTCCTTGTACCTTTTTGTACTGTGAGTACCCGCCCCAGCCGCTTAGAGAGGCGTCTGTGTGGACTACTAGGGCCGGCGGAGAAAACTGCAAGGGTATTGTCTTTGACAGATTCTTGATTTCCGTCCAAGGGCGGAGTCTCTTGCGTAAGATCGCTGGAATGGGAGCCATTTTGTCCCGGGATCTCCGGTTTGCTTTTGATCACCAAACTCGGTTTATATTCTTTAGTTTGGTTTTCAGCAGAACGTCCGTTACTGATGCAAATTGGAGTGATCCTAGAATTCTTTCCTGGTTCCTCCAGGACGTCTGCTTGTTTTTGAGAAATTGCCTTGTGGCCTTGGCTATTTCTCTTCTCTCCAATGGCGGAATTGATAGAGTATGAGAGTTCAAGACCCATTGGATTCCTAACCACTGGAAACATGACTACGGTGTTAGCCAAGACTTGGTCTTGTTTATTTGGAATCCTAAATGTTCCAGAAACTGAATTACCTTGACCGTCACCTTGTGGCATTCTTCGACAGTTGTGGCCCATACAAGCCAATCGTCCAGATAGGCTACTAACATTATTCCCTGAGTTCTTAACTCCTGTACTACTGTTTCTGCCAACTTGGTGAATATTCTGGGCGCTATGTTGAGCCCGGATGGCATTACTCTGAAGGAGTAAGCCTTCTTTCCTAGTTTGAAGCCTAGGAATGGACGGAAGTGTCTTGCTACTGGGACATGATAGTAGGCATCTGTAAGATCTATAGAGGTGGTGACGGCCCCACGGGGAAGTAAGGTCCGCACCTGTGAAACGGTCAGCATTCAAAACTTGTCGCAATGAATGAATGAGTTTAGATGGGACAAGTCTAGAATTATTCTTAATTTGTTTGAGTCTTTCTTTGGCACGCTGAACAAGCGCCCTTGAAACTTTAAGTTTCTGACTCTTGATACTACCCTCTTTTGAAGAAGTTCTTGAGTATACTCTACCAACTCCGCTGTTGGTTTTTGGTAAAAGGTGTTGGATGGAGGAGGACCTTGAAGCCAACTCCACCCCAGACCTTTGGTCACAATGCTCTGTGCCCAATTGCTGAACCTCCACCAATGTCGGTAGAGACACAGCCTCCCTCCTACCTGGGGATTCTCACTGGCTTGCTGACGGGCGACCACCTCATGCTCCCCGAAAGCCCTTCCCCCGGTTGGTGGCTCTTCTGGTGCCCTGGTGATGGGCGGGACCCCTAGCTCTGCTGCCCCTAGCAAACCTATTGAATGGCTGAAAAGACTGTGATTCATAGGTCGTATTGAAGGCCAGAGAGACTGCATAAGAGGTCGAAGCCTGGGCTTGTGCTGGTTGAGTCAACAGCACAAACTGCTGTTGCAGCTGTGCCTTGGATGTTGACGGTTGAGGTACTTGGGGTACCGGAACCGCCTGCATTAGAGTCTGTTGGGGAGCCCGGAAGGGCTGGAACTTCCTAGGTCTCTTTATTTGATTTGGGGTTTGATCCAGTAGACTCGGGCTTGCGTTTAGGCACGAGTCCCCAATGAAGCTTCAGACTCTGGTTTACCCTAGCCGCTTTGAACAGAACCTCATTCACAGCGGTGGCGGGGAAGAAGTCCGTGCCCCATATGGATGAGGTGATTAATTTGTTTGGTTCATGGCGGATAGTAGCTTCCGCCAGAACATGTTTCCGACAATTACGCCGCGCTGCCATAAAATCATACAAGTCGCACTGCATTGTATGCAGTAGTGACTTAGTCATGATTTTAAATAGCGTCTCTTGTCCATAGATAAGAGATGCCATTTCAGTCATCATTAGCAAACTGAGGGACCTGCTGAGCTCCATCCTAGCGTCGTATTCCGCTTGAATTAGGGCACCTGACAGCCTAGGCAACCTCTCGCTGAACAGCGTGTTACCGCAGTCCGGCTTGAGTTTGCCTACAGAAAAAGTGGCAGGAGCATCAGAGTAGAACTCCTCTGAACAGGGGAACAGAAGGGAAGTCGGTTCGGTCTCCCGGAGCTGAGGCATAGGCTCGTCTTTCAGGACTGCCTAGGCTGTTGCCTCTGACACCTTAGAGATGAATGGCAACGGAGTGTCCTCATTTACCGTGAACATTGTAAATGGGCTCTTGAATGCAGTAACTTTCGTATTTACGCATTCCCATTCATCAAGGTTCCGGCGCCAAGCTTGTTGAGCTTGGTCCCAGGGGAGAATTACAGTTTCCTTCGGGACTTTATCCTCCCTACTCATGGTGGCATGCCTTAGACGGACATAGCCAAAGAAAGGGGGTTGGAGTCCCTCAGGGTGGAACTCAAAGTCCTCTAGCCTTCGAGTTCCACAACCTTCAATGGTTAGCATGCCCTTCCTCCGTGAGAGGGTGGCCATGTGTCCTGGGTCAAGATGTAAGGTTGGCCCTTGGCGGAGTTGCGCCCGAAACCGCCAACCCATACCTTCAGGGTGGATAGGGTGGCTTCCCGGACTGCTTGCGCTCCCTGTAAGCAGGGCTATTATTAATACTTAACACTAGAAATAGACTTAACCTAGTATCAAAGTGTACATTACAGTATACTGATTCTCGTTGTATCATTATGAAGAGGCCGGAGTGTTACATACCCCGGAGGAGGCTTCGTTGACCAAAGCGTAGCAGATGGCGCAGTTCTCATGGTGCCAAACCATGTAGTCCTCCATTCAAACTGCACAGCCAGCATGGGCCCGGCAGACCACGTGCCCAGAGGTTCCTGGAGAACGGCGTTGCACCCATCCTCCAGACAACAGGTAACCTGTTAGTCAAATGATACAAGAGTATCATCAACAACCTTTCGGATTAGGTCCGTGGTTGTGTGCGGTATGCTAATGCTGCCGGAGTAACTCTGGTATCAGCATATATCATGCAAGATAACATATCACTCTGTTACTACTAGCTCCGGCGCCCCGTGTATGCTAATAGGAACATCCTAGGCAGATAGGGGAACTAAGAGATTCCACTGTAGCTCCAGCGACGCCGGAGCTATAAAATCTGACCGATTAAGTGGATTCAAGCTGTCCTCCATATGCCGGAGTGAGAGATAAACCAAGTCAGACACAGGGTGAAGAGCAAGCCGTAACAGGGTGGAATGGTTAAAATACCTGGCGGAGTTGGGTACTCCGTCGGGTAAGGAACATATAATAGAGGGTGGATGTCATGTGTAATAAAATATGCATGCAACGAAATCCCAAAGATAGGTCGGAGCCTTCACATATCTAATGAAGCAACGCTATCCCGAGGTCGGGTCCGGCGTGTGCCGAGTCCTGAGGCCGCCGAAGCGGGGTGGGGAAGGGTGGGCTTCTTAGATAGTGAGAGGGATACCCTACCTAGTGGGTGGAGGGGTGTCCCACTCTCCCGTGCCTGGTGGCCAACCATGGCTCGGTCGAGCGAGGTACACCCCCCCCCCTTTCCACTAACAGCGCGGCAGAGTATGGCAGGTCTGTTCACCGAGTGTGCCCCCCAGTGAATCCCTTCTCCGCCCCCCAGTGAATCCCTTCCCCCCCCCCAGAAGACTCAGATGGGAGCGAGTCGTCACTCCACCGAAGTGGGTGAGCTAGGGGAGGGAGGTGGGGAGAGCTGGGAGGGGTCTGGTAGCAGGGTGGCTCATACGCGATTGGTTGGAGACACTCAGCCGGGTGAACAGTCACGTGGTGTGAGAGGCCAGTCGATCTAAGAAGGCCTAGGCCAACTAGGTGCCGGCTATAGGGAGAACACATAACATAAATATCCTGTCCTAACACGGGGGGAGAAGCGAAATAAAAGGGGAGTGAGAGAGAAAGGGAAGGTCCTTGAGAAACTAGGTTAAGCAAAATCCAATGAAGGAAATGCTAGCCTAGAAACTCAGAGCGGCTTAGCCTAGATGCCATAACGAATGATCGAGGGGCAAGCAGCCAGGATGGCTCAAGGACGGAGTGCTACGAAGGAACTAGGGTCCTTCGTAAGGCAAACAAGACAATAGATCCTATCTTACTGATAAACAAGGGTTGATATAACAACCTCCATGCAAGAGAGGAAAGCGAGCGCCACAACCGAAAGCATGCGGTTCGGAGGTAGGCTATCCCCCGTGAATGGACTAAAAAACATAAAACAACAGGGCAAATGCATCTTAAAATAATTATATAGAGTACTGCTGAAGTGCAATCGAGACCAATTAGTATGGGAGACCAATTGGTGCAAGAAAGCAGGGAATCATCATGCGGCTGGCGAGCCAAGAAGGCGGCGCGGGACCGGCAACGCACGTGTTACCGCTCGTACATATAACCTAAGATAATTAGGCATAAAATGTCAAAAACCGTCTCAAAATTATCCCAAACATTAAACGCAGTACTTAACTTGGATGCAGAAGCTTGAAGGTCCATGTTGATGATGAAAGAAATCCAAAATAGCGAAAAACACAGCACAAGGAAAAAACGCGTATGGTGTGAGCGATGCTATCGAAAGGAAATGAAAACAAAGGCGCTAGTCGTAGTAGTAGCGGGTAGTGGGGCCTTGCATTGGCTTCTCGGTAGATGAGGGATATTGAGGAAGGGAGAACCTAAATGGCAAAGGACCTCTGGTAGTGGCTTCCACTCGCCCCAGATACCATACCGACACCTTTATTAAAGGTGAGTGAGCCAGTCTATTCTGGCATTACTATTTTAGTTTTTTCTCTGGTAATTATAGCAATATTTTACCTTAGAAATATCCACTAAAGGAAGTATTTCACAGAGCGACACAGGCTGAGCCCAGAAATGTCATTTTTAGACTTCTACATTTTACCTAAAATTCATATTTACATTCTTATGCAGAATTTGCAAATGAACCTGCCAACAATGATAAACGGTACAACAAAACTTAGGAAATGAATGTAATTCCATTTATAAAAGAAAAAATTCTAATTTAAAAAATAAGTTCACTATTATAAATGTTACACAAATACACTTCATATATAAAACATACAAACACACACACACACACACATATATATACATATATATATATATATATATATATATATATATATATATATATATATATATATATATATATATATATATATATATATATATATATATATAAACATATTATGTATATATATAAATCATATCTACATAACATTTATTATTGTAAGTTTACTTTAAATTGCAGAAGTCGCCCTTTCAAAAACAAAACTGTTTTTCCTTTCCCGACTTCCACCCAACACTATTGGTGAATACATTTGCAAACCCCAAACAAAAATATAAATGTGAATTTCAGGCAAAATACAGAAATCCAGAAATCACACTTACCCACTTGATTATACTGTAAATCCCAGGCCACACCTCCTATATGAGAAAACAGTTCCACTGCAAAAATCAAATCCGCAACTGTCAATGTTTCAAATATATATACACATTTATATGCACATATATATATAGTATACAGGCAGTCCCCGGGTTACGACGTTCCGAGGTTACGACGCTTTTCAATTATATTCATCAGACATTATTTCCAGGGTTACAACGCGTGTTCCAGGGTTACGATGCCTACGCTCATCTGTCAGATGAAATATGACACCAAAAATGCAAAATAATCAATATTTGAAGGTTTTTTTTATGAAAAATGCCATAAGAATGCAGATTTACACACACATATATATATATATTACAGGCGGCCCGCGGTTTAACGGCGCAATCACTCAACGGCGAATCGTTTTACGGCGGTCGTCAAAATATTTCATTTAAAAAAATAAGGCATTTTAAAGGTATCTTTACAGCACAAATTTCAGTTAACAGCGCTGCTAGCGCCGTTGTCTAACGAGTTTCATACATATGTAGAAATGCCGTTCAGACCATAAAGGTTATGCAAATTAATATTAACAAATTTTATGGAGAGTTATTACGTAGGTATTAGGGTAAATATATGCCTCTGACGTTGTTCTATGCCGAAAATATCGAGTTACATAAGTGCAAATTTAGCTATGAATGTGTCGATTCATAATTGTTCATGCTTTTGTTTAAAATGTGTGTGAAAATGTATTACGTGAAGGCATTTTTATTTCTGTACAGAAATATGATACAAAGGCAGCTTTTGAAACTGCCCTTCACGATAGCAAATACGATGTTTTTTTCATGTTCTTTCTTGTAAGCCGCCGCCTGCCGCTCTTTCCGAAAATATCGATTTAAAAAAAAAAGTGCAAATTAGCGATCGATGTGTCGATTTTATAATGTTTATGCTTTTATGTTTAAAATGTGTATGAAAATG
>NC_061108.1:63901425-63926869 GCF_015104395.2 Macrobrachium nipponense | reverse complement strand
AAGAGGATAAAGAGGAGGCTACGAAGAGATTCATGATGGCGATGCAAGAACAGATTTCGTCTTTTGTAGGAGTTCTGTCAAAGGAGCCTCCTAGAAGGAAAGACACTTCCCTTCCTATCAAAAGATCCTCCAGACGTATGGAGGTATCTGCCACCAGGATCGATACTCCTACTCGAGGTGAGTTTCCTGTACGAACCTGATGAACCGATCAGACATCTGGCACGGCCAGGAGTGAGGAGTCACCCAGGAGGCAGGAGCCAAGAGCCAGGAGCCAGGAGGCAGGAGCAGGAGGCAGAGGCAGGGAGTCAAGAGGCAGGAGCAGGAGTCAAGAGGCAGGAGCAGGAGCCAGAGGCAGGAGTCCAGGAGTCAGGAGCCAGGAGTCCGGAGTCAGGAGGCAGGAGTCAGGAGGCAGGAGTCAGGAGGCAGGAGTCAGGAGCCAGGAGGCAGGAGTCAGGAGGCAAGAGTCAAGAGCCAGGAGGCAGGAGTCGGGGACGTCGTTCCTGGAGGTTATGACTCTTCTCCAAATAGGAGCTCCTCTCCTTCAGAGCATAGGAGGTCTTGGAAGGACTCTCCCTCCAAACGTTGAACTTTCTTTCTCCAAAGGGCCTTCGTCTGATCGAGGGTTAGACGAGTTGTCTGATGACGAACCTCCTGCTAATGAGGGACTATCTAGTTATAAAGTCTTAGCCTCATTATTACTTCAAGAATTTGGAGATTCTCTTAGTCCGGCGGCTCCTCCTTCTCCTCATTCCCTCTTTTCGAGCTCGGCTACGGCAAAATCTTCGGCCTTTTTGAAAATGAAGCCTGCGATATCTATGAAGAAGGCACTCCATTCTTTAGATTCTTGGATGGACAAGAAGAAGGAGTTAGGAAAGACGGTATTCTGCATGCCTCCTTCCAAATTACATGGAAAGAGAGGTATTTGGTATGGGACAGGAGAGACTATGGGTCTTTCTCTACCTGCCTCTGCAGATGCCGACTTTTCCAATTTAGTGGAGGCCTCTAGACGCCACTCCTTAGGATCGGTCAGAGCGACGTGGAGCACTTCAGAGTTGAACCACTTTCTAAAGGGACTTTTTGTCACTTTAGAGGTGTTCAACTTTCTGGATTGGTCACTCGGTAGTTCTGGCCAACAAATCTAAGGATCTGGAGTTTCTTAAAAACCCAGAGATTCTCCATAGCGTCCTGTCCTGCATGGACAAGGCAGTACAGGACGGTTCGGGTGAAGTGGCTTCCCTTTTTGGTGCTGGTCTCCTGAAAAAGAGATCAGTTTATGGATCCCTATTATCGAAAGGGGTTTCTCCGAGCCAGAGGACTGCTTTATTGTTCGCCCCTCTATCGGATCATCTGTTTCCTTCTCAGTTGGTGAAGGATATATCTCGCTCGCTAACTGAGAAGGCGACACAAGATCTACTAACACAAACGTCCAAGAAAGGACGCCCTGTAGTGTCGGCGATTAAGAAGGACTCTCGTCCTCCTCAGCAGCCCTTTCGTGGAGGTACAGCGGCTCGTCCCTCTGCCAGAAAGAAGAGCTCTGATAAGAGAGGAAGGTCTTCCTTTAGGCCCTTCAAGAAATCCAAGTGACTTGTTGCTCCTTCAAGCACCAGTGGGCGCCAGACTCCTGAACTTTGCAGGAGTATGGGCAAAAAGGGGAGCCGACCCTTGGTTAGTGTCGGTCCTAAAGAAGGGATATGTAATCCCCTTCGACAACAGCCCTCCCCTAACATCTACGCCTCGGGAACTGTCAGCGAGGTACAGAGACCCGGTAATGAGAAAGACTCTCCTTCAAAATGGTGGAACAAATGTGGGAAAAAGAGGCCATCGAACTTGTGCAGGATCCACACTCCCCGGGATTTTACAATCGCCTTTTTCTAGTACCAAAGGCATCGGGGGGGTGGAGACCAGTTCTGGACGTAAGCGCTCTGAATCGCTTTGTTCAGAAAAAGAAGTTTCGCATGGAAACGTCCGCCTCAGTAATGTCGGCTCTTCGTCCAGGAGATTGGATGGTCTCTCTGGACTTGCAAGACGCATATTTCCACGTTCCCATTCACCATTTGTCAAAGAAATATCTTCGTTTTGTAATAGGAGACAAGATCTTTCAGTTCAGGGCTCTGTGCTTCGGTCTGTCTACAGCTCCGCAAGTATTCACCAACCTGATGGCGAATGTGGCAAGATGGCTTCACCTAGAGGGAATAAACATCTCCCTCTACTTGGACGACTGGCTGATCAGGGCCAAGTCGGAGATTCAGTGCTTGGAGGACTTAGCAGTTACAAGGAACATGATAGATTCGCTAGGATTGCTCGTCAACCTCGAGAAGTCACAGCTGATCCCCAGCCAGAACTTGGTCTATCTGGGGATTCAGATGGATTCTCGGGGTTTTCGAGTATATCCTTCGCGAGAAAGAATCACTCGAGGTTTGTCGAGAATCTCGAGCTTCTTAGAGAGAAAGAACAGCTCAGCGAGGGATTACCTGAGCCTTTTAGGGACCCTGTCCTCACTGGAAAAGTTCTTCTCTCTGGGGAGACTTCACCTTCGCCCTCTTCAGTTTTTCCTCAAAGAGGTGTGGAGTTGGAAGACGGGACAACTCTCGGACATCTTCCAACTTCCACAAGAGGTAAAAGATCATTTGAAGTGGTGGATCCCTCCTCTTCAAAAGAACGAGGGCGTATCGCTTGCCCTGCAGAACCCGCCAGACCAAAGTGTTATTTACCGACGCTTCGGAGTCGGTATGAGGGAGCGACGCGAGGAGCAAGGGAGGTGTCAGGCACCTGAACCCAGACCAAGTGTTATTTACCGACGCTTCGGAGTCGGGATGGGGAGCGACGCTAGGAGCAAGGGAGGTGTCAGGCACCTGGACAAAGGAACAGGTGTGCGGACATCAATTGCAAGGAACTAGTGGCCATACACCTAGACCTTAAAGTTCTTCGAAGAGATAGTCAGAGGACGGGGTGATACAGATAAACTCGGACAACACCACGGCTCTGGCTTACATACGCAAGCAAGGAGGCACGCACTCTTTCTCCCTCTATCAGTTAACAAGACACCTGTTAACCTGGACGGAAGAAAGAGGTATAATCTCTCCTCACAAGGTTTGTTCAAGGGATCAAGAATGTGAGAGCGGACAGACTGAGCAGGAGAATCAGGTCCTTCCCACAGAATGGACTCTACACGAAGAAGTGTGTCGAAGTCTTTGGTCCCTGTGGGGGAGACCTCACATAGACCTGGTTTGCGACGTTCTCTCCAAAAGAATAGAGATCTTTTGCTCTCTAGTGGAAGATCCGAGAGCCTTCGCAATAGACGAGTTTCTCCTGGATTGGTCGGGTGTGGACGCATACGCCTTTCCCCCGTTCAAGATCCTGGGGGAAGTGCTCAGGAAGTTCGTAGCTTCGAAGAGCACGAAGTTGACGCTAATAGCCCCATTTTGGCCAGCCCAGGAATGGTTCACGGACCGGTACTGGAGTGGATAGTGGACTTCCCCAGATCGCTTCCAAACAGACCAGATCTACTCAGACAACCCCACTTCGAGAGGTTTCATCACAACCTCCCAGGTCTCGCTCTGACTGCCTTTCGACTATCGAAAGACTTGTCAGAGCGAGGGGCTTTTCTCGCAAGGCTGCGGGCTCTATCGCTAGAGCCCGCAGAACTTCGACGAGAAGAGTATACCAATCAAAGTGGGAAGTCTTTAGGAGGTGGTGTAAGGGTCAGAAGCTGTCCTCCTCCAGTACCTCTATAGTGAATATTGCCGATTTCCTCCTCTTTCTGAGAGAGGAATCACACCTATCTGTCTCAACAATAAAGGGATACAGAAGCATGCTGTCCTTCAGTATTTAGGAATCGAGGCCTAGACATTGCAAGCAACAAAGATCTACACGATCTAATTAGTTTCTTTTGAGACTTCAAAGGCAGCTACTCCTAGAACAGCCTAGTTGGAATCTAGACGTGGTCCTGAATTCCTTTCATCGGATAAGTTCGAGCCTTTACATCTGGCTTCCTTCCGCGACGTCACTAGGAAATGCTTGTTCCTGGTGGCTCTCGCTACAGCCAAGAGGACGAGCGAATTGCACGCTCTAGATTCCACGGTGGGGTTCAAAGAGATGCTGCCATCTGTTTCTTGTCCAGACAATGTTCTGGCAAAGAACGAAAAAACCCGTCAACCGTGGCCGCAGAAGTTTTGAGGTAAAAGGCCTATCTAACCTTGTAGGCAGAGAGATAGAGAGGTCTCTCTGTCCAGTGAGAGCTCTTAAATATTATTTAGAGAAGAAGAGACAGATGGGAGCTTGTCAACAGGTCTTTGGTGTGCGGTGAAGAACCCCAAAAGACTCATGTCCAAGAACGCCTTGGCTTTCTTTGTGAGAAGCGTTATTACGGACGCTCACAAGAACTGCTCGGAGGAATCCTTCGGTCTTCTAAAGGTCAAGACTCATGAAGTGAGGGCAGTAGCAACGTCTTTGGCGTTCCAAAAGAATATGTCTCTAAAGAATATCATTGAGACTACATATTGGAGGTGCAATTCAGTGTTTGCATCTCATTATCTGAAGGATGTTGAGAGTGACCTATGAGAAGTGCTTCTCGCTGAGTCCTTTTGTATCAGCAGATACAGTACTGGGTCTTGGAGCAAAGACTGATCCTTAATTTTGTGTTTTTATCGTACATAAACCCTCTTGTCAGATATGTGCTTGGTTTTCTATTAGCAAGCTCACTAATGTCGCACGGGAGCATAGTGTCATTGCTGGTAGGGGATCAAGGGTATGTATGGCTAGTAGGGGAGTACAAAAATTTTTTTTTTGTATATTTTGTAATGAAAGTGTATTTATGTTTCGAGTTTTTGGTTGTTTGTAAGGAGTTCGGGGATAACTCCTTACAATCTTAGAACTAACATGGATGTTAGGATCAGGTGATCGGGATCGGTTTTGTGCTCCTTGAACAAGGTGTATTGTCATGTTAGTGGAATAGCACCCAATGACAAAGGCCTTTAGGCTCTGCCGAGTAAGTGGATAAGACCCCATTGGCAGACCACAAGAACTCTTAGCCATAGATCAATATCTCGCTGAGGCTCTTGAGGCTAAGCAGACTCCAAGGCAGTAGCCGCGAAGTCTTCAGCCTAATAAGGTAGGAACCAAGGTTTATTAATACCTACAACATATGTTGTTTACCTGTCTATTTCAGTAGTTAGCTGTCTCTTACCCACCACCAATGGGTGCTAATCAGCTAAGTATATATCTGGCAGGGAAGTTGAATGTATAAAAATGATATTGTCATGTTACAATAAAGTTTTATACATACTTACCTGACAGATATATACGATTAATGGCCCACCCAGCCTCCCCGCAGGAGACAGGTGGAAGAGAAGAATTCTGATTAGAAAACGGGAATGGTTCCTAGTCCTGCCACCCAGGGCAGGGCGGTAGATCACCTGACCTACCGGTAGCGTGTGCCGCGAAATTTGAAATTCTGTCGGAGACGACGGAGTCTATAGCTAAGTATATATCTGTCAGGTAAGTATGTATAAAACTTTATTGTAACATGACAATATCATGTTTTAGCGAAGCAACTCTGTGTTCACTTCACACTCCCTGCGAGATGTGAAGATGGCATATGAGATCTGCTGCTCGCTAGGGCCATACATGTCTGCAGACACAATCTTGGGGGCAAGAAGTACCACTCATCCTATCCTGTAGAAAATGGTTAGGAAGAGCTCTTAATTTAGTTGTTGAGTCGCCGACAACGGCGACTTCTTAACTCTTAAGCCTTAGTTAACACACCTTAGCTTTGGCTAGGTTGGTCAGGTGGTGATATATTATATATATATATATATTTATTTTACTTCTTAGCCATCATGGTATGGTCAATATGGTCTAGTCACATTGTGGTCACGCCCCCGTTGACAGATCATCTGGAGTGCACCAGCTTTATAGGTCTCTACCTCGCTGGCAACTCTAGTAAAGCAGAAGCAGACTTTGGTGACAGTAATCACAAAGTCAGCTATGCTAACAGGTGGAACCAAGATGTAAATCATCTGCATGCATTTGTTTCCCAAAATCCTTCTATTCTGTCCCTTCCCACCTCCAAAGGTGGGATTCAGCTATATATATATCTGACAGGTAAGTTTCATGAACAAAATATTGTTATGATACAATAAAGTTTGTTCATACTTACCTGGCAGATATATATAATCAAGTACCCACCCACCTCCCCTCAGGGGACAGTGGAAATAAAAATTATGAATAGAAAATGGGAATGGTTCCTGATACCCGCCTCCCAGCGGCGGGAATGGGTACTAACCACCTGGCCGACCACTGCGTGTGTCGGAAGTTTTTAAAATTCTGTCGGACTTCAGAAAATACAGCTATATATATATCTGCCAGGTAAGTATGAACAAACTTTATTGTATCATAACAATATCATTTTTCAGTACCTCCATCTTTGGATTTTGGAAAACTTTCGGCTACTTAAGTATCCTGATTGACTTTTGGTTATTTGACTTCGGATCTGTGGCTAGGCACACGTTATTTGTGGACTGTTTTAGATATTGGCTTGATTTTTCCTTAAACTAAGATGTCTGGGTCTAGTTCGGCTAGCGCCAGGGTATGTTGTAAGGATGAATGTAAGGTGAGGCTACCGAAAGCTTCGGTAGACCCCCACACAGTATGCAAGAATTGTAGGGGACATTTGTGTATGTTTGATGATTGTTGAGAGGAGTGTGAAAGTCTGTCTGATTCGGGTTGGAAGGCGTATGAATCCTATGTTCGCAAGTTGGAGTGTGATAGGATTAGGAGGTCTTCCTCCAGAAGTATATCAGATAGTAAATGTCAGGGCATTAATGTTTCTCCTGCTAACCCTCCAGTAGCATTTGCAACTCCTAACCCTGTAGTGTCGCCTTCGGGCCCTGAAATGGTGTCTGTGGAGGGTAATGCCCTTTCTGTGATTCTGGAATCGCTGCGTAATCTGGAATCTAAAGTGCTCGCCTTGGAAGGCAAAAGTGATCTTAGTGCAGTGAAGTGCAGTGATAGTTCCCCTAGTGTTGTGGAGGGGGCGTCAGATCGAAGGAGGGTTACGGGAAACCCCAGTGATCTGGCGTCCCTTCGGCAGTAACTGTTGACGCTTCCCAGGCTGCCAAGGAGCGTGCGCGTCTCCTGAAGGAGTGCTTCTCGTCCTCCGAGGCTTCCTCCCCGCGCAAGGGGTGGAGTTCTCGGTCGGACTCTCGGCCGTTGAAGAGGAGTTTTCGAGAGCGGGACGCTTTACGTCCTTTAGCTTCTGCTGATCTGCGGTCATCCCCAGATAGTTTCGCAGCCTTCCCGCCGCAGAAGAGGACTAGGACGAAGAGGACTAGGACGTCATCTGATGATGACGCCTTCGAGCGCCCCAGTCACTCCAGGGATCGTACTGTGGCGGTTCCTGTGAGAAGGAAGAAGGCGTCCCCTCACCCCTCGTCTTCTCACAGGATCAGCCCTTCTCCTGAGAGGGAGTCTTCTACCGAGAAGATCATCCGCTCTATGCAGCAACAACTTGCTTCATTGCTGTCCAAGAGAGAGGTGGAACCTCGTCGGAGGAGGAAGGATGACAGACTGCCGATTAAGAGGACCAGACAGTCTCCCTCTCCTTCTCCTCGCTCGTCTCTTTCGCCTGTTTCGTCGCCCTCTAGATTTCATGCTGCTCCCCAGCGGTTATCTAGAGGGCGCGAGGAACGTTTCTCGAAACGTTCTTCCGTCGAGAGGGAGCAACATCATAGCTCTCGGAGCAAGGACTGTTTTCCTGCTCCTCAGGACGCTCCCCTTTCTTCGCTGCGTGACGCTCCGTCTTCTGATCGCGACGTTCTCTCAGCTGCAAAGCAGGATGTTGCTCTTCCTGCTAAGCTCGCCTCCGTGCAGGCTGCTTCGCGCAGTCGAGTAGCTCGCCTAGATGTCTCTCGCTCTTCCCTGAAGGACGCTTCTCTTGCTGCAAAGCATGACGCCCCGCATGATGCGAAGATGGACTCTTTTCATTCGGCCGCGTCACGTGCCGTTCGTATGGACGCCCATTGTGACGCTTGTATGGACGCTCATCAGGACGCTAGGCATGACGCTTTGCCGGACGCTTCTGTTGATGCTCGGATGGACGCTTACATGGACGCTCGCTGATGCTCGCGCCTTCTTTCTGACGCTCTTCAAGACGCTACCCGCCTTCAAGAGGCGTGCCGTGTTTCTTCGATTCAGGAAGCTTCTACTTCAGTTCCGGACCCTGCTGTGGAGTTTTTGGAAGAGACTCACTCTGCTGCTTTGCCTTCGTCTTCTCAGCAATGCTCTTGTTTGAGACTTGGTCCTAAAGGTCTATTACCTCTTCCTTCGGTGGTCCCTTCTACCTCACCTGCAGAAGAGGGTGAGGTGAGCAGCGCTTTGGAGGAAGCTAACGACGAACAACCAACAACATCTGCTTCTTCGGATTACCAGGTCTTTACCCGCCTTCTCCGGACCGCTTTTGGAGATACTTTCCAACCCTCGGCTCCTCGCTCTCTGCCTTCTCAATTATCGTCTTCAAAAGCCAGCAAGACCACAGGTTTCGTTAAGACAAAGAAGTCTTTCAACCAAGAGAGCTTTTCGCAAGGTCCATGATTGGATGGAGTTAAGGATGGCTCAAGGGAAGACCTCTTTTGCTCTAACCTCAGGGCCGTCAGAAACTTAAGCGGTAAGGCAGGTATGTGGTACGAGACAGGAGAGGACGTCGGTCTGAGAGTTCCCTCTTCTGCTCAGGGGGACTTTGCCAGCCTGGTGGATGCATCGAGGAGGTCGCTTCTCTCATCCGCGAAAGTAACTTGGACTACCTCGGAGTTAGACCACCATCTGAAAGGCCTCTTTCGTACGTTAGAGGTGTTTAACTTCTTGGACTGTTGCTTGGGGGTACTGGATACCCAGTCACGGAGTCCGGACTCGATTAGCCTGGGGAGCTGTCCAGCGTCATGGCGTGTATGGACAAGGCCGTCAGGGATGGTTCGGAGGAGCTGGCTTCGCACTTTTGCACAGGACTCTTGAAAAAGAGAGCTCTGTTCTGTAACTTTACGGCAAAGTCAGTTTCTCCCTCGCAGAGGGCGGAGTTGTTGTTTGCCCCTCTTGTGAACCATCTCTTCCCCCAGGCTATGGTCAAAGATCTTGCCGTCAGCTTGCAAGAGAAAGGGACACAGGACCTGCTTGCTCAATCTTCTCGACGCCCTGCAGTCCCTTCGACGTCTTCAGGAGTTCAAGCTTCTAAGAAACCGAAGCCCTTTCGAGGCGGATCTTCCTCGAGACCGTCTCCTCGAGGAAGAGGCCTTCCCAGAGGCAGAGCCCCTTCGAAACCCAGGGGCAAGAAATGAGCAAGCAGTCCTTCGGTCATCGGTAGGAGCCAGACTTCATTTATTTGCGGAAGCCTGGAGAGAGAGAGATGCGGACAGCTGGTCGCTAAACATCATCGAGAAAGGTTACAGGATCCCTTTCCTGAAATTGCCTTCGTTGTGCACGACACCCAGGGATATGTTGCCCTCTTACCATTGGGAGAAACAACAGATTCTTTACGATCTGCTCGAGCAGATGCTCGAGAAGAGAGCGGTAGAACAGGTCTTGGACCTAGAATCCCCGGGCTTTTACAACAGATTGTTACTGGTGCCGAAACAGTCGGGAGGGTGGCGACCGGTGTTAGACGTAAGCAGTCTAAACCTCTTTGTGGACAAACAGAGGTTCAAGATGGAGACGCCTCAGTCAGTTCTTGGGGCCTTAAGACCGGGGGATTGGATGGTGTCATTAGATCTCCAAGACGCATATTTTCACGTCCCGATCCATCCCCAGTTGATGAAGTACCTGCGGTTTGTCCTGAAGGGGAAGGTATTTCAATTCAGGGCTCTCTGCTTCGGATTGAGCACGGCCCCGATGGTCTTCACCTTTTTCAACCTAGACGACTGGCTCATTCAAGCCTCTTCGGAGGCCCGGTGTCTGGAGGACCTACACACTACTTTGACGTTAACGAAGTCCCAGGGACTTCTGGTGAATTTAGAAAAGTCACATCTGACCCCAACGCAGTCCATCGTTTATCTGGGGATTCAGATGGATTCAGTGGCTTTTCGGGCTTTTCCGTCCGAGGGACATCAGCAGCAATGCTTAAGCAAAGTGTCAGCCTTTCTAGGGAAAGAATCATGCTCGGTGAGGGAATGGATGAGTCTGCTGGGGACCATTTCCTCGCTGGAGAAGTTTGTTTCCCTGGGGAGGCTGCACCTCAGACCTCTTCAGTTTTTCCCGTCAGACAACTGGAAACACAAGGACGATATGGATATGATCTCGGAGATCTCGGAAGAGGTAAAAGGACACCTAAGGTGGTGGTTCGATCCTTTGAAGCTGGCGGAGGGAGTTTCCCTCAAGCTTCAGAGCCCCGACCTAGTGTTGTTCTCCGACGCGTCTGCCACGGGGTGGGGAGCGACACTGGGGGAGGAGGAAGTGTCAGGCACCTGGAGAGGGGAACAGGTGTCTCGGCACATAAACCTCAAGGAGCTGGCAGCCATTCATCTAGCGCTCCAGTTCTTCCAAGACAAAGTCTCTTGTCGGATAGTGCAAATCAACTCGGACAACACCACAGCGCTGGCATACATCAAGAAGCAGGGAGGAACACACTCTCGGTCCCTGTTCACTCTAGCGAAGGAGATCTTGTTGTGGGCGAGGGCACAGGACATCACGATCCTTACGAGGTTCGTCGCAGGCGTCGAGAACGTCCGTGCAGACCTCCTCAGTCGGCAAGGTCAGCTGCTGCCGGCCGAATGGACCCTACATCAAGATGTATGCCAGGAGCTGTGGAGTTTGTGGGGACGTCCTCTCGTGGACATCTTCGCGACGTCAAGAACGAAGAGACTTCCTCTTTACTGCTCCCCGGTTCTGGATCCAGGAGCAGTGGCGATAGACGCCCTTCTCTGGGACTGGACAGGGCTAGACCTTTACGCCTTTCCCCCGTTCAAGATCCTAGGGGAAGTTCTAAGAAAGTTTGCAGCTTCAGAGGGGACGAGGATGACGCTAGTTGCCCCTTTCTGGCCTGCGACAGACTGGTTCACAGAGGTCACGTCCTTCGAAGTAGACTTCCCGAGGACGCTTCCGTCAAGGATAGATCTACTCAGACAGCCCCACTTCGAGAGGTACCACATAAACCTCCCCGCTCTGAGTCTGACTGCATTCAGACTATCCAAAAGCTGGCCAGAGCGAGAGGTTTTTCAAGACCTGTGGCAAGAGCTATTGCCAAGGCAAGAAGAGCTTCCTCTCTTGCAGTGTACCAATCGAAGTGGGCCGCTTTCAGGAGTTGGTGTAAGAAGAAGGGCATTTCCTCCACCACGACCTCTGTGAACCAGATCGCTGACTTCATCCTTTACCTGAGGAAGGACTTGAAGCTGGCAGTCCCAACGATAAAAGGCTACAGAAGTGTGCTGTCTGTAGTCTTTCGACACAGAGGCCTGGACTTGGCTAACGACAGAGACCTTCACGATCTCTTAAGATCATTCGAGACAACGAAGGTACCTCAACCTAAAGTACCATCATGGAACTTGGACGTGGTTCTAAAGTTCCTCATGTCCAGCCGTTTCGAACTGCTTCACGCTGCGTCATTAAGAGACTCGGCGAGGAGAGTTAGCGAAATTCAAGCTATGATTAAGCATGTTGGTTTTATACATGCAACTTACCCGGCAGATATATACTTAGCTATAGACTCCGTCGTCCCGACAGAATTCAAAACTCGCGGCACACGCTACAGGTAGGTCAGGTGATCTACCATTCCCGCCGCTGGGTGGCGGAATCCCGACCATTCCCGTTTTCTGAGCCAGATTTTCTCTGTCGCTGAGAGCGGCAACAACTGTTGTTTGGTCTCTCCTGATTGGAATTCTGCTCATTTGCCGAGAATTGGTTGGACTCATTTGGTGAAGTACTCTTGTTTATTCTCGGGATTGGCATACGCTTATTTTGGACTGGATTAGGACTTGGATTTGGTTTTTTTCTATTAAGATGGCTGAAGTTAAAGTAACACCTAAGTTTAGGGTTTGTTCAAGGGAAGAATGCAGAACTAGGTTGTTTAAAGCAGAGGTAGATCCTCATACACTTTGTAGTAAATGTAGAGGTTCTGAATGTGCATTTGATAGAACTTGTGCTGAATGTGAAGGGCTTACGGAGCAAGGATGGAAGGATTTAGCTTCTTATATTAAGAAAAGAGAGAAGGATAGAGCTAGGAAAGCGTCAGCTAGAAGCTCGAGTAGATCTTGTTCTTTTGAGCCTGAATTAGAAACTAACAAGCTAGATGATGTTTCTCCCATAACCTCAGCCCCTTCTCCCTGTGTTGAATCTAAGGATTCATTTTCAGAAATGGAAAAAATGATATCCTCGATCAGGGAGCTTCAGGAGCAGCTTAAAGCTATGGAAACACAAGGTAAGAGTGTCAGTGAATACAGTGACCCCAGTGCAGTGGAGGGGGCGTCTGATCGGCTCCGCATTGCTCCTAGGCCTAGACCGCTTCCAAACTCCCAGGACCAGGGGAGGAGGAATGTCAAAAGCCGCAGGAGAGGATGTGGAGCATCCCCAACGATCAGGCGTCCCTTCGGCAGATCCTGAAGTAACGACCCAGGCTGCCTTGGATAGCCGTTAGAAAAGGCATCCGGAAGAGTGTTTTTCTGCGTCGGACTCCTCCTCGTCCAGGCGTGGATGGAGCTCTTGCTTCGAAGTCTCGTCCTCTGAAGAGATCGTGGGTACCGCCGAAAGGAGACCGCTTTTGATTCAAGCCCAGAGCGCTTTCCCAAGGATTTTCCTTCGACTAGTAAGAAGGCGAGAAGACCGTCTCCAGCGCCTCAAGATCCGACTAAGCTTTTCCTGCTTAATCTACAGGAACAAATATCCTCCTTGGTAGGCGCTCTACATAAGGATTCGTCTCGAAGGAAAGACTCCTCCCTTCCAGTGAAGAGATCGAAGTTTTCTTCTCCTGGTAGGAGAGAAGTTTCTCACTCTAGCAGGCGCTCGTCACCGGAGAGACTCTCTCGTTCTCCCTTTAAGCGATCCTCTCCTATCTATAGGAAGAAAGTTCCCAGCGGTAGCCGCTCGCAGAGCAAACGATCAGCTACGTCTCTTAGGAGAAGTCAGGAGTCGGACTCCTCTTCTGAGGATCAGGATAGGCGTCAAGAGCCTAAGAAGCAGGAGATTTTAGACACATAGAGTTGACAGAGCCTAGTAGGTGCCAAGAATATAACAGGCGTAATAGAGCCTAACAGACGCCAGGAGTCTTGTGAGAGGCGTCAAGAGCCTACCAGGAGTCACGACAAGCGCCAGGAGTCAAGCAGGCGCCAGGAATCAAGCAGGCTTCAGGCCTTCCGGAGTCGAGCATGGCAGGCGTCAGGAGTCGGGGTAGGAGCCAGGATCTAGCAGACGCCAGGATCGAGCAGGCGTCAGGGAGTCGAGTAGGCGCCAGGCTCCTTGTACGAGCTTAGGTCAGAGTAAGACCCCTTCGCACTTTATGAGTTCTTCGGAGAGTAGGAGCCTTCACCTGGTAGGAAACAGGTTTGCCTGGGGGAGAGGAGATCCTCCGTGCGTTACGAACTCTATTGCGCCTTGTAGTAGCAAGGATTTGTCACACGGGCAACGTTCTTCTTTTGACAGAAGTCCCTCGACTACTAAGAACCGCTCTTCTCCGAAAGGATCTCCTACAGCCGGAGACCCCTTAGAAGAGTCTCGGATGAAGAATTACCAGTGGATGTAGTAGTCTCTGATTATAAGAGAATGTCCTTGTTGTTTTTGTTTGCAGGAGATTCGGGATAAGCTTCAACCCAGCGGATCCGCCCTCTCCAGGATCTTTGTTATCAAGCACGAAGTCTCCAAAAGCATCCTCATTTGTAAAAATGCTCCAGCCCCTAGTATGAAAAAAGCATTCAAAGGCTTTGGAGAATGGCTTAAGAATAAAAGAGAGGCGGGGCAAGACTGTTTTTTCATGCCCTCCTTCAAAGTTTGACGGGTAAACCTGGAAGATGGTACGATACCAGGAACCTATGGGCTTAGGACTGCCTTCATCGGCAGACGCAGATTACGCTTCCTTAGTAGATTCTTCAAGGAGGCGCGCTCTACTATCAGCAAAAGCTACTTGGGGGATGTGTGAACTGGACCATCTACTAAAGGGACTCTTTAGGACACTCGAGGTATTCAATTTTATGGACTGGGCTTTGGGAGCCCTTGCGAAGAGAGCCCAAGATCCCGAATTTGTCACTATGGACGAATTATCGAGTGTATTATCTTGTCTGGACAGAGCGGTGATGGACGGTTCGGTGGAAGTGGCTGCTCTTTTTGGATCGGGAGTTTTGAAAAGAGAGCAGTGTACGGTTCTTTCCTGTCCAAGTCATATCTCCTCTACAGAGGTCGGCCTTGCTATATTCGCCACTTTCTAACCACCTTTTCCCACAGGACACGGTGAGGGATGTAGCAAAAAGGGATTTTGACGAAGGAAAAATCTATTTCTGGGTGATTGGCTCGTGTCGCCCTATGAAAGGATCCTTAATATCATTCTTTTTAGATAAAATTAATCTAAAATTACCAGAGAAAAACAAAATCAAGAAAATGTCAGTAAAACTGACTCGCTCACTCTTAAAAAGAATGTCGGTATGGTAATAGGGGGCGAGTGGGAACACTACCACGAGACACTTCACCATTAGAACTTCCAATCAGAATCCCCACAAGAGAGAGCTGATACCAACGGGCGATGCGGCCGCTACTACTACTACTAGAGGACGCCACGGACAGCAGCGCCCCTGGCGGACATCCTTAATCTAAAAACATCTTGTCCTGCATGGGGGGGGGGTAAACAATACAGGGTGGGTTTCATAGGGCGACACGAGCCAATCACCCAGAAATAGATTTTTCCTTCGTCAAAATCCCTTTTCTGGGCTCAGCTCGTGTCGGCCTATGAAAGAGTACCAGAGAAACAGACAAGATGGGAAAAAAGGACAAATGAAAAGCAGTTGTAAAATGAGGGATATAATATAAGTAAATCAATATAAACTAAGTACTTAAGCCTAACTTATTCTAAATAGTAACATAAAAGAAAGTTAGTAATGTAAAGTACTTAAATTACAGTAAACATAGTAAATTATAAATAATGCAGTATGTAATATTAACATAGATTTACTTAGATAAATTATTTACAAAATATACATATTGTGTCCTACCCTAGCATAAAAATAAGGGTAGGTACACTGAAGTACATTATCAGTACAAAGTGTGGATGTCCCTAGCAAAAAAAATAAGGGACAATCCACTAGTATGATTTCAGCGGCTAAGGCTAGGATATCCGAGTAGCATGGCGATATGGGTGAGGCATGTTGGATGAGGTAGGTAGAAAGGAGACCTGGATCTGTACTACGACTACTATACAGTATCAGGAGAAACAATGTTTCCCGCTGCTACTGCTGAAAATTTTAAAGATTCCAAGGACTTTAGATAATGACGTTTAAAGACTGTCGGGGATTTCCATCCAGTATACTTTTTAAGATCCTCAAAGTTCATATGTTGAAAGTAATTAATTGAGGTGGCTACTCCCTGATGTCATGTGCTTTTGGGAATGAATCAGGATTGGCTTGTTTAATGAAGTAAAGGATTTGTTGTCTAATACCTTTTACTGACAAAGTACCACCTTTTCTCCTCATGAAGAGAGAACTGAGGATCTTGAGGATGTACGAGATAGAAAGGCTCTTAAGTTGATACTGGGCAGAGAGAAGGGTCTTGGGGAAGTGGGATGACTTTCCAACGGGGCCCACCTTGCAAGAGGATCCTCATTTTTAGCCAAAAAACTACTATCCGGAGCCAGCAGAACTTCTCCTGAGGGGAGGAATTCCACATGACCCGCATCTCCTGGATAGAGCCGACAGTTCTGAAATTCTAGCTCCTAAAGCTAGGCTTAATAAGAATAATGTCTTTCTAAGAAGCATTATGAATGTACAAGACGAGTTGTCAGTATCTGAAGCTAGTTTGAGGACATCATTTAAGAAACCATGAAACTGCAGTAGGCCTTTGAGAAGGTCTAAGTCTAGCACAGGCTTTAGAATAGACGTGAAATAAGATTTCAGTCAGATCTATCTGAAAACCTAACTGAAAGATCTTCTTCAAAGCCGATTTATGAGTAGTAATAGTGCTAGCTGCTAAACCTTTTTCAAACAAGGATCTGAAAAAGGATATAGCTAGATTAACTGTCATGGTTGTAGTGTTTGATTCTTTCAGGAAGGATGCTAATTTTTTAACAGCTGAGTCATATTGTCTAATAGTTGACTCTCTCTTATCTGATTCTAGGAAGAGAATATTTTGTGGATCAATATTAGCATCTTTATTAGCCGCAAACTTCATGAAGTCCATAAAGTTAGGGTCTGAAGAATTCCTTGATGGGAAGCGAACACAGTCCTCATTTGTACTGATTGTGACAGCTTGGGATTGGGAATCCGTTGAGGTCGGAGACCCAATTCCAGAAGAAGAGGATACCAGTTGCTCTTGGGCCAGTCCGGTGCAATCAGAGCTACTATTCCCTTGAAAGTCCTCAGCTTGCTTAAGACTTTCAAGAGAAGATTCACTGGAGGAAAAACATAAATTTTTCTCCACTGATCCCAATCTAACGCACAGGGCGTCCCGTGGCATAAGCCAGAGGGTCCAGGTTGGGGGCCACATAGCAAGGGAGCTTGTGGTTCGCTTGTGAGGCGAAGAGATCTTACTTGGAGACCTGGGACTCTCTGGCATATCCACTGGAATGACCCATCGTCTAGGGACCATTCTGATTCCAGAGGAACTGACCGGGACAAAAAGAAAGGTACTGCTATCAACATTTCTTACCCCCGCCAGGTGAGTGGCGGACAGATGCCATTTGTGTTTGTTTGCTAGGGCAAAGATGGCTATCATGACATGGTTCACATGCTTGGATTTGGACCCTCCCCTGTTGATGCAATGAACTACCACTGCACTGTCCAAAACTAGCCTTAGATGAGACTTTTTCGGGGGAAGCAGTCTCTTCAAGGTAAGAAATACTGCCATTGCCTCCAGAACGTTTATGTGGAGCTGGCGAAATTGAACTGACCAAGTCCCCTGAACCTGTTTGAACTGAGAATATCCCCCCCACCCCGGACAGGGAGGCATCCGTGTGAATGGTTAACACTGGAAGGGGATATTGAAGGGGTACCCGCTTGGCTAAGTTCTTTACTTTTGACCATGGACGGAGTTGATTGCGAAGGATCTGTGGAATTACTGACAACTTGTCTCGAGATTTGGTGTTTGCTCTCGATCGCCAAACTCGATTTATATCTTTTAGCCTTGCTTTCAGGAGGATATCTGTTACCGAAGCAAACTGAAGGGACCCTAGGATTCTTTCCTGGTTTCTCCTTGATGTTTGTTTGCATTTGAGAAATTGCCTGACAGATTTTGCTATTTCCTTCCGTTTGGCCACTGGAATTGACAGATTGTGGAAGACAAATCCCTTGGATTCCCAGCCACTGAAAACGAGACTCCGGGGTAAGTCTGGATTTCGTTTTGTTTATCTGGAACCCCAGATGTTCCAGAAAGTGAACTACCTTTTTGGTGGCTTTGAGACATTCCTCGACAGTTGGTGCCCAGATCAACCAATCGTCGAGGTATGCTGCTACCATGATTCCCTGAGTTCTCAATTGCTGCACAACCACTTCTGCTATTTTCGTGAATACCCTGGGGGCTACATTCAGACCGAACGGGCATCAAGCTTTGAATGAGAATGTCTGATTTCCTAGCCTCAGAAGATAGGAATGGGCGGAAGTGTCTGGCTATAGGGAGATGATAGTATGCGTCTGTAAGATCGATGGAGCATGTGACGGCTCCACGAAGAATAAGGTCCTTACTTGCGAGAGGGTAAGCATCTTGAACTTGTCGCAACGAATGAAAGAGTTTAGCTTTGACAAGTCTAAGATTACCCTTCTTTTTGTTTGGAGCCTTTCTTTGGCACGCTGAATAAGCGAACCTTGAATTTTAGATGCTGACTCTCGCAATAGCTCCTTTCTGAAGGAGTTCCTCCGCGTAATCTGTCAATTCCTTTGATGGTATTTGGCGGAATGATTTGATTGGAGGAGGATCTTTGATCCAACTCCAACCCAATCCTTTAGACACTATGCTCTGTGCCCAATTGCTGAACCCCCACCTGTGCGGAAGAGGAACAGCCTCCCTCCTACCTGGGGAGCCTCATTGTTGATGGGCGGGTTGACCACCACGCCCCCCTCTGAACTGCCTGCTCCTTGTCCCCCTTCCTGCGCCACGCTGGCGAACGTAGCCTCTCGCCCTACCTCTCGATTGCTTGTTAAAGGGAGGGTAGCCCTGACCTTCATACGTAGGGTTGAAGGCCGGCGAGAGTGCGTAGGAGGTCGAAGGTTGTGATTGAGGAGACAGCAGGAGGATGGGCTGGTTCTGTTTAGAACTAGCAGGTTGTCCCTGTTGGGTAACCGGGACGGCCTGAACAAATTGCTGCTGTTGCTGGTGTTTCTGGTAAGGCTGGAACCTTTTACCAGACTTCTTGGGTTTCTTACCACAGTGGGGACGGATTCTTGCTTCCTCTTGGATGAAATACCCCACCTAGCTCTAAGGCTCTGGTTGAGCCTAGCAGCCTCGTGGTGTACTTCATTTACAGCGGACTCTGGGAAGAGATCCGCTCCCCACATGCTAGAAGCCAGGAGTCTATTAGGCTCGTGCCTAATAGTGCACTCCTGCAGAACATGCTTTCCTGGCAATTCCTCCTAGCTTGGAAGAAGTCGAAAGCATCCGTCTGAACCGTCTGAAGCTGGGATTTGGCCAAGATCTTAAACAGAGGTTCCGTAGCATACGAGAGAGCAGCCATCTCCGTTATGATCAGTGAATTGAGGGACCTGCCAAACCTAGTTCGCGCGTCGAACTCCGCCTGAATCAAGGAATCAGGCAGCCTTGGAAGCTTCTCGCCGAACTGGTCCATGGCGCAGTCCGGTTTGAGCTTGCCAAGCGTGAACGTGGCTGGCAAGTTCTCCACAATTCTCCAAAAGCCTGGGAAGAGCGGAGAAGTAGACTCCGCCTCCTTAGCTGTGGCATGGGCTCATCCTTGAGGACTGCCTGAAGAGTCCTCTCTACTATTTTTGTAGCGAACGGAAGAGAAGCCTCCTCTTCCGTCGCAAAAATAGTGAAAGGACCCTTATAGGCCTGGAGCTTGGTGTTTGTGCACTCCCAGTCCTCAAGGCAGTGAACCCATTCCCGTTGGGCATGATCCCTACTGTAGAGAACATCCTCCCTAGAGATCTTGTCTTCCCTAGTAAGAGCCGCTACGGTCAGCCTAGCATAGCGATGAAAGGCTGCGTCAAACCCGGAGGATAAAACTCGAAGTCCTCAATCCTTCGAGTTCCACACTCCGGGATAGAGATCATACCATCCTTAAAACGGAGCGTAAGCGGCTACTCTCCATTGGGTTCTCCATAGAGAAAGCTGGCAGAGAGTCGTATGGCGGGAGCTGGAAAATACCAGCACTTGGCACTGGGGAGACTGGAAGGGGGACCTGAGAGAGCCCAGCTACTCGGTCCTCATTCTCTCTAACTCTGTTAGAGAGATTTTGGATGGACTGGCCTGATTGAGACAGAGTGCTCGACAGCTGTGCGAACATCTGCTCAAATTTCGTCCCCAGGGCGGAGACTTGCGAGCCGACCATCTCGCCCACCTGTTGCATCACCACTGCTGAGAAAGCAGTGGGATCAAAGTGCTGGGTCCCGCTCCTCCCACCGGCGTTACCGAGTGGAGCGGTGGAGGCCGGAGAAGGCATTGGCTCGGCGGGAGCGCGAGCCTTCTCCTTAGGAAAGCCTTGCTTCTAGAGCTCTTCGAGTAAGAAGAGCTCGGCTTGGCCTTCACCGCGTCAGCGTAAGAAGTCGAAGACTTCTTAGCCGAAGAAGACGAAAGATGACTTCTTAGAAGTCGTCTTAGATAGGGTCTTCGGTTCTCTCTGTCCCTTCACCTTTGGGGGTACAGAGAGAGCGGGAGAGCGGGTAGGGATCTCAGATCCCACAAAGCCTTGGAAAGAAGCGCTTGAGAAGGGACAGGAGAAGATCCAGGAGCGCCCAGGAAAGACCCTTGGGCGCCCGACACACCTACCTCAACCAACAAATCCTCTGCCCCTACCGCCATAGGCTCGATGTTGAGGTCCAGGGTAGCGACGTCCGGGACCGACTCCTGTGTGGCTACGACCCGAAAGATTGCTGCATATCTTGCTGGATGGAGGCTATGAGAGGGGCTGCGGACAAGGGGTCAACATACCCTGTTTTTTGACTTGCCCGCGGGGAAGATCTGGACGGCCAGCCACTTCTTGTCAAGATGTAAGGCTGGGGGGGCCTGGCTTTGCGGCGTTCTTCCCGAAGCCGCCCAACCACGCTTTCAGGGTAGCAAGGGCGACCTCCCTCACACCAGTAGCCTGAAAGAAAAGGTGAGATGAGCTTCTAATGGCGGAAAAGGGGCGGGGTTAACAAACTTATGTCTAAGAGTTGTTAGTAAAATGATAAAGAAGCCTATAATCGACTTACCCCCTCCACCAGCTGACTGACTAGGTCGTAGCAGATGGCGCAGGCTTCCGGGTGCCAGACGATCATATCGTTGAATGGCGTGGCACATGGAGCGTGAGACCTGCACTCATCGTGGCCCGCAGGGGTCGTACAACGTCGCGTTGCATCCCAGGACCTGACCAGTTGGTAGCCTGTAAGTGGAAAGATACATGAGTATCAGGAGAACACTTACAGCCTAACAGTTGCTCCGCTGGTGCCGGAGCGAGAAAGTTAGATTAAACCAGAGCCCCGCCATAATACGTGTGGTAACAAGGTTGGTTGGTTGTCCTAGGCTATTGCTCCGCTGGCGGCGGAGACAAGAGATAGAATCCAACCAGGTGTGGTGGTAAAAGGAAACCACGACGAATAATGGCGGGGATGGTAAACATATGAATAATAAAATTAAACAAATCATCGTAAAATTAGGGTATATCCTTAAAATAACAATAATATCAACTTTCTCCACCCGTCTACTAGAAGAGTGCCCGGGTAAGAAGCAAGCTCCCTTCCGGTAGCGGGGGAGAGATGTAAGGATATAGTAGGCAAGCAACCGACCACTAGTAGTGACCACCCCGCCCGCTGGCGGAGCCAGTAATCTATAACCAAAGGTGCCCCGGCTGCGACGGAAGCTCCGTTCGTTATAGAAAGGGAAGGTGGCTGAGCAACTGGGGAAGGGGGGGAGGGTCCCTCGGCGTAACACGGCGGGAGAGAGAGAGGGGGGGGGTTGGCCTACTCCTCCCCGTCTCAACAACTACCCGCTCGGAGACTCGGTACCCAATGAGTGGTCGCCCTATACCCCCCGCTGGGAGGAACCCCTGGCCACCTCAGAGAGAGAGGGAGGAAGGCAACTGAGGTTGTCCATGACAACCAATGGGTTCCCCCAGCGCCTCCCTATACCTGGTAGGGAGGGAAGGGGAAGGGGAAGGTGCGATGGAACACGTGACCGCAAGTGGCCTAAGCCGCGAGCAACAACCGTGGGAGGGCCACGTGAACCAGGCTGTACCAATACATGGGACATGCACCTAGGCTAGCCTAACACCCTAAATAGAATAAATTTACATCGTAAAGATGGAAAAAGACACTTTTAGTAGAAGAAAAAGAAGCCCAGGAGGAGGCAAACTGTTCCGAGGAACAGAAGCCTACTCGGAGCCAGCGATAGCCGATGAAGAGCAAGAGCCGGGATGCTGGGCTGGAACAAATAATAGCCCTAAATACCAAACTAAGAGAAATGGTAAAGGGGCTAAACTAGCTAAAACTCGATGTAAAAAACGATGAACGTAATATAGTAAGCCCATAAGTATAAGAAGTCCCAGTATGGAGGACCGGGAATTCTTAACGAGGCAGCATGGCGCCGCCACGAGACAACCGGGAAACCGTATATGACCTATTAGAAGGAAAATACTGGTTCCCGGAAGACAAAAATACAGTAAAACATTACTTATGAGGCACTTAACTTAGCCGTTGCGATGGCAGAACGTTCCATGATGATGGTGATAAAATATCCCGAAAAAAGCACAAGCACAAAGATAATGCGTCTGAACGCTGGCGCTAATGATTAAGGATGTCCGCTAGGGGCGCTGCTGTCCGTGGCGTCCTCTAGTAGTAGTAGTAGCGGCCGCATCGCCCGTTGGTATCAGCTCTCTCTTGTGGGGATTCTGATTGGAAGTTCTAATTGGTGAATGTCTCGTGGTAGTGTTCCCACTCGCCCCTATTACCATACCGACACTTCTTTTTAAGAGTGAGCGAGTCAGTTTTACTGACATTTTCTTAATTTTGTTTTTCTCTGGTAATTTTAGATTAATTTTATCTAGAAAGAATGATATTAAGGATCCTTTCATAGGCCGACACGAGCTGAGCCCAGAAATCATTAGCTGGAAAAGCTACACAGGATCTACTGACACAGTCAGCAAAGAGGTTCAAGCCTGCTGTTCCTTTTCAAAAGAAGGATAAAGCACCTCTTCAGCAGCCCTTTCGAGGAGCCTCTTCCTCCTCAAGAACCCCTTTTAGAGGTAGAAGACCGGATACCAGAGGAAGACCTTCCAGGAGACCCGCAGGGAAGGCAAAATGAAGAAGAAGTCCTCCAGATAGCAGTAGGCGCCAGACTGTCGAACTTTGCCAGAGTCTGGGCGAAGAGAGGGGCGGACAGCTGGACCCTCTCTATCCTCGAGAGAGGATACCTCATCCCCTTCAGGGAATATCCTCCCTTGACAAGAACTCCAAGGGAGTTAACAGCGAGATACAAAGATCCTGTCAAGAGTCAAGCTCTCCTGCAAGCAGTAGAACTTATTTTTGTACATGCAACTTCCCCGGCAGATATATACTTAGCTTATGTCTCTGACGTCCGACAGAAATTCGAATTTCGCGGCACACGCTGCAGGTAGGTCAGGTGATCTACCCCCCTGCCGCTGGGTGGCAGGAATAGGAACCATTCCCGTTCTAGAACCAGATTTTCTCTGTCGCGGTAGTGTCAACATATGTTGTTGCTACCTCCTGACTTGATTTTCGTTTTTCATCGCCATCGATCTTCTGGGCTGTCTTTTGCAGGGAAGTACTGGGTCTTTGGTTCGGCATACGCTTTTTATTAAACTTTTTAATGAATTTGGCTTCGAAAATTTCGAAAGAATATATGACGTGTAACTACCGAAATTTTCGGTAGACACTCACATAGTTTGCAAGAAAGGGAAATATTAATATTTATTCATTAATACGTGTAATAAGTGTTAGAATTGATTGAGGAAATATACTGACTTCCTACTTTAGGGAGTCAGTAAAGCATGTAACTAGATACGTTTCTTTTAAAAGTTTTTTGGAAACTCGTACTAACGAGCAATTAGAGTATTAACAGTACTAGTAGTGTTGCATCCTCATCACCTTCTTACTTCGCAGAAACTTCAAATTCATAATTGCAATTTGAAGACAAGGATTGTGGCTCAAAATGCGAGCTATTGAAAGGTAAGAAGTGATTACTAGTGTTCCCCATTGCAGTGGAGGGTGCGTCTGATCGGCTCTGTCTCGCTCCCAGGCCTAGACCTCTTTCAAGCTCCCAAGCCCAGGGGAGAAGGAATGTCGAAAGCCGTAAGAAATTTCAGAGAATCCCCACCGGTCAGGTGTCCCCTCGGCAGGTTCTGTAGAGCGTCCCAGACTGCCAAGGATAGCCATTGAAAAGGCATCCTTAAAAAAGTGCGTCTCTTCATCTTACATCCGAAAAGACGAAGAATGTATATGTTTTGATGATCTAGCGCGTTCTCTGAAAACTAAGAGAACACTGAGCAAGAGCCAGCCAGGAACTTAGGAAGCCGCGTTCCAGCAAGCTAGCGTGAGCCACGTTCCAACAGCCAGCAGCAAGCCGCGTTCCAGAAAACAGACTAGCGCGAGCCGCGTTCCTACAACCAAACGCGAGCCGCGTTCTAGCAACTGAGCGCGAGCCACGTTCTAGAAAATTTTTCTTGGCGCAAGGCGCCTTCAAAGAGACGAAGCGCCAGCCTGGCGCAAATTGCGCCAGAAAAACAGACGGCTAGAGCAAGGAGCCTTATAGTACAGTGGCAATCAGAACGATCCTTCCATTGAACGTTTCCGGGCAGAGGCTCTCTAGAAAAGGGGTCTAGTAGGCGATCGGAACTATCAGGGCGCAGGACCTTCCAGCAAGCGAACTTCCAGGAGCGATCTCCTTTCTAGCGTCGGAACATTCCGGCGCGCGGATATCCAGGCGCAAGGAGCCAGGCGCCAGAATATTCCAAATCTTCTTATGAGAGAGAGGTCAGTCGCGAGGCTCCTCTTTGAGTTTTTAACTTGACACTTTCCCCTGGCAAAGGTGCAAGATGTCGCACAGGTCGGCCGTCGCGTTTGTCAGAAGGATTCTGATACTAAGAGAAGCCATTTTTTCATTATTCAGAAGACTCCTGTGTTTGGCAGTTCCTCTCAATGCGGACTCTCTCCTTCATTCATGCTCTTCCCTCGTTATGAAGAGGCAAGAGCTTTGGGAGTTTTTCTTATAAGAATCTCATCGACGTTTGGGTATGATGGCGGATAGGAAATATCTACTTCCTTCCGTAAACCCTACAGACGAACAGGAATTCTGTCTCTTCCGCGATTTATGAGAAATCACGAAGATGAAGGAGTTTTATTACTCTTTCTATCATTCTATTAACGAAAAGAACGAAGACAGTAAAAATTTTTCCTTTATCTGCCTCGGCAGGGAAAGAAGGTGGTAGAGTATCTGCTGTATGAGAATACGATACGGCAAATCACACATACCGTGTTTACACTTCTTTGCAGAGCAGCAACTCAATTACCAGTATCCTTCCAGGAATTTCCTAGGAAGGACTACGCTTAAAGGGATTGGTTAAGACAACACCTACTTAGCTTCTAGATTTATCGAAGTCTTGTTTCACTTAAATATGCATTAATAAGAACTTCCTGAAGTTCGATAATAATTTTATAAGATTCCTTTATTTAATGGAGTAGCTGCAACTCTGGAAGAGTAAGGCCCAGACGGCTAACGGAGACTGCTATCGCGCCTTAGAGACCAACGCAGTAGGAAGGCGGTCAGAGTAACTGTAGGTCGGTCATGAGTGGTTGGTTACATGTCTCTCTCCTGCGCGGATGGAATAACTAAACCGTGTCCTCCCCTACAAGCGCGGGGTTTTTAAAGCCTCGGATTGAGGGGGATAGTTAAGCAAACATAAATAAAATATTGTCTGCCTTTTGCTAAGAAGCTTTCAATAAGAAAGATATTACAACATTTCAATGCTGTTTACCGTAGGTAACATTATTAAAGGATTCTAACGCAGCGGAACTCTATATTATATGATGCTCTCATGCTTACGAAAGCATGGCTTTATTAGAGTACATGCTTAGTGAGAAGATTGAATGTAGTTAGAAGAGAATTCACTTTTAAG
>NC_061108.1:63885821-63898321 GCF_015104395.2 Macrobrachium nipponense | reverse complement strand
CACCAAAGACTTTCCTGCGTACCTCCCAAAAGAGACTTTCTTTGTAAATAAAATTTTAGCGCTCTTACTGGACAAAGGGTCTTCTCCTGTTCTTCCCCCGTAAGAGAAGAGAGTGCCTTCACTTCGAAGCTTCTAGGCCACGGTTTTGATGGGTTTTCGTTCTTGGCTAAGAAGAGAGGCTTAAAAGAGCAAAATTGCAGCCTCCTTCTTAAAACCCACTCTGCCCTCTAACGCTTGAAGTTCACTCACCCTTTTTCCTTGTTTGCCGTGGGGCTAAGGCGAACAGGAATAGAGACTTCCTTGTCAAATCTCTAAAAAGAAGAATTATTGGAAGGTACGAATCTTTCAGACATCAGATAATGAAGCACTATATCCAAGTTCCAACTGGGATTTTTATTATTCTGACTTTTTGAGGTCTCGAAAGACCTAATAAGGTCATGTAGATCCTTATTGTCCGACACATCCAGACCCCTATGCTAAAAACCGAGGCCAGCATACTTCTATACCCCTTGATCGTAGATACAGCTAGGCCACACTTTCTTCTAAGGTAAAGAAGAAAATTTGCAATGTCGGTTATAGAGGTACTGGAAGAAGATAGCTCATGCGTCCTGCACCATCTTCTAAACACCTCCCACTTCGACTGGTACACCCGTAATGTGGATGGTCTCCTGGCTCTTGCGATTGCTTTTGAAGCTTCGCGGAGAAAACCCCCTCGCTCTAACGAGTCCTTCGATAGTCTGAAGGCAGTCAGACTTAGAGCGGGGAGGTTTTTGTGATACCTGTCGAAGTGGGGTTGTTTGAGAAGATCGCTCCTTAGTGGGAGCGATCTGGGAAGATCCACTATCCATCCAGCAACTCTGTCACCCAATCTAGGGCTGGCCAAAAGGGGGCGATCAAAGTCAATTTCATTCCCTCTGAGGAGGCAAACTTTCTTATTACTTCCCCTACCAGTTTGAAGGGGGGAAAAGCGTACCGTCTATTCCCTTCCAATCCATGAGGAGGCCGTCTATCGCTATTGCTCTTGGATCTGCGATGGGGGAGCAATAATTCTCCAACCTCTGTTCCAGTTGGCTGCGAACAAGTCTACGTTCGGCCTTCCCCATAACCCCATAACTGATCGCACACTTGAGGGTTGAGAGTCCATTCGGTGGGGAGCACTTGGTTTCTTCTGCTTAGCAGATCCGCTCGAAACATTTCTCTCTCCCTGAATAAATCTCGTTAGAAGAGAGATCTGTTTCTCTTGCGCCCAAAGCAACAACTCCCTCGCTGTCTCGTAAAGGGAGAATGAATGAGTTCCCCCCTTGCTTCCTGATATATGCTAGGGCTGTCGTGTTGTCGGAATTGACCTGAATGATCGACCCTGAGATCTGTTCTTGAAAGTGCAAGGAGAGCTAGGTGAATGGCTTTCAGTTCCTTTTTGTTTATGTGCCAGGACACTGAGCTCCTTCCCAGGTTCCCGACACTTCTTGCGAATCCAACGTTGCACCCACGTCCGATGCGTCTGCAAACAACGCTCGGAGAGGGCTCTTTATGTTGGCAAGGATATTCCTTGACCGAGTTTCTTCGGGTCTTCTAACCACACCGAAGATCTTGTTTGACCTTGTCCGTTATCCTGAATGATTCTTCGAGGTCCTGGGAACTTTGATCCCAGTTCTCCTTCAGATAATACTGAAAGAAGGGGTCTTAGGTGCAGTCTCCCTAAGGAAACGAACTGCTCCAACGAGGAAATGGTTCCCAGCAAACTCATCCACTCCCTCGCGGAGCAATGCTCCCTTTCCCTAGAAATACTGACACCTTTGTAAGGCAGCGCTCTATTCTCTCTGTTGATGGAGACGCTAGAAAACCCGAGAATCCATCCGAATCCCCAGATAAACTATGTTCTGCTGGGGATCCAGCTGGGACCTTCTCGAGGTTGACTAGGAGTCCCAATGACTGCGTCATCTTTAATGTTACCGAAAGGTCCTCCATACACTGTTCCTTCGACTTTGCTCGTATTAGCCAGTCGTCCAAATACATCGAGATTCTGATCCCTTCTAAATGTAGCCAATGCGCCACATTCCTTAGGATACCCGTGAAGACTTGCGGGGCCGTCGATAGTCCGAAGCAAAGCGCTCGAAATTGAAACACTCTTCCCTGTGACATGAATCTTAGGTATTTCCTTGATGCCGGATGAATTGGCACATGGAAATATGCATCTTGAAGGTCCAGGGATACCATCCAGTCCCTGGACAAAGAGCAGAAAGTACAGAGGAAGAGGTCTCCATCGAGAACTTCTTCTTTATCACAAAGACGTTCAGCGCACTTACGTCCAAAACCGGCCTCCACCCGCCCGAGGCTTTTGGTACCAGGAATAGACGGTTGTAGAAACCTGGTGAATGGAGATCTTGAACCGGTTCTATTGCCCTTTTCTGCAACATAAGTTCTACTGCTTGCAGGAGAGCTTGACTCTTGACAGGATCTTTGTATCTCGCTGTTAACTCCCTTGGAGTTCTTGTTAAGGGAGGATATTCCCTGAAGGGGATGAGGTATCCTCTCTCGAGGATAGAGAGGGTCCAGCTGTCCGCCCCTCTCTTCGCCCAGACTCTGGCAAGTTCGGACAGTCTGGCGCCTACGCTATCTGGAGGACTTCTTCATTTTGCCTTCCCTGCGGGTCTCCTGGAAGGTCTTCCTCTGGTATCCGGTCTTCTACCTCTAAAAGGGGTTCTTGAGGAGGAAGAGGCTCCTCGAAAGGGCTGCTGAAGAGGTGCTTTATCCTTCTTTTGAAAAGGAACAGCAGGCTTGAACCTCTTTGCTGACTTTGTCAGTAGATCCTGTGTGGCTTTTCCAGCTAATGATTTTGCTACATCCCTCACCGTGTCCTGTGGGAAAAGGTGGTTAGAAAGTGGCGAATATAGCAAGGTCGACCTCTGTAGAGGAGATACTGACTTGGACAGGAAAGACCCGTACACTGCTCTCTTTTTCAAAACTCCCGATCCAAAAAGAGCAGCCACTTCCACCGAACCGTCCATCACCGCTCTGTCCAGACACGATAATACACTCGATAATTCGTCCATAGTGACAAATTCGGGATCTTGGGCTCTCTTCGCAAGGGCTCCCAAAGCCCAGTCCATAAAATTGAATACTTCGAGTGTCCTAAAGAGTCCCTTTAGTAGATGGTCCAGTTCACACATCCCCCAAGTAGCTTTTGCTGATAGTAGAGCGCGCCTTCTTGAAGAATCTACTAAGAAAGTGTAATCTGCGTCTGCCGATGAAGGCAGTCCTAAGCCCATAGGTTCCTGGGTATCGTACCATCTTCCAGGTTTACCCGTCAACTTTGAAGGAGGGCATGAAAAAACAGTCTTGCCCGCCTCTCTTTTATTCTTAAGCCATTCTCCAAAGCCTTTGAACGCTTTTTTCATACTAAGGGCTGGACGCATTTTTACAAATGAGGATGCTTTTGGAGACTTCGTGCTTGATAACAAAGATCCTGGAGAGGGCGGATCCGCTGGTTGAAGCTTATCCCCGAACTCCTGCAACAACAACAAGGACAGTCTCTTATAATCAGAGACTACTACATCCACTGGTAATTCTTCATCCGAGACTTCTTCTAAGTCTCCAGCTGTAGGGGATCCTTTCGGAGAAGAGCGGTTCTTAGTAGTCGAGGGACTTCTGTCAAAAGAAGAAGAACGTCGCCCGTGTGACAAATCCTTGCTACTACAAGGCGCAATAGAGTTCTTAAACGCACGAGATCTCTCTCAGGAACCTGTTTCCTACCAGGTGAAGGGCTCCTACTCTCCGAAGAACTCATAAAGTGCGAAGGGGTCTTACTCTGACCTAAGCTCGTACAAGGAGCCTGGCGCCTACTCGACTCCTGACGCCTGCTCGACTCCTGGCGTCTGCTAGACTCCTGGCGCCTACCCGACTCCTGACGCCTGCTCGACTCCTGACGCCTGCTTGATTCCTGGCGCCTGCTTGACTCCTGGCGCTTGTCGTGACTCCTGGTAGGCTCTTGACGCCTCTCACAAGACTCCTGGCGTCTGTTAGGCTCTATACGCCTGTTATATTCTTGGCGCCTACTAGGCTCTGTCAACTCTATGTGTCTAAAAATCTCCTGCTTCTTAGGCTCTTGACGCCTATCCTGATCCTCAGAAGAGGAGTCCGACTCCTGACTTCTCCTAAGAGACGTAGCTGATCGCTTGCTCTGCGAGCGGCTACCGCTGGGAACTTTCTTCCTATAGATAGGAGAGGATCGTTTAAAGGGAGAACGAGAGAGTCTCTCCGGTGACGAGCGCCTGCCAGAGTGAGAAACTTCTCTCCTACCAGGAGAAGAAAACTTCGATCTCTTCACTGGAAGGGAGGAGTCTTTCCTTCGAGACGAATCCTTATGTAGAGCGCCTACCAAGGAGGATATTTGTTCCTGTAGATTAAGCAGGAAAAGCTTAGTCGGGTCTTGAGGCGCTGGAGACGGTCTTCTCGCCTTCTTACTAGTCGAAGGAAAATCCTCTGGAAATCGCTCTGGGCTGAACAAAAAGCGTCTCCTTTCGGCGCTACCCACGATCTCTTCAGAGGACGAGACTTCGAAGCAGGAGCTCCATCCACGCCTGGACGAGGAGGAGTCCGACGCAGAAAAACACTCTTCCAGGATGCCTTTTCTACGGCTATCCAAGGCAGCCTGGGTCGTTACTTCAGGATCTGCCGAAGGGACGCCTGATCGTTGGGGATGCTCCACATCCTCCCTGCGGCTTTTGACATTCCTCCTCCCCTGGTCCTGGGAGTTTGGAAGCGGTCTAGGCCTAGGAGCAATGCGGAGCCGATCAGACGCCCCCTCCACTGCACTGGGGTCACTGTATTCACTGACACTCTTACCTTGTGTTTCCATAGCTTTAAGCTGCTCCTGAAGCTCCCTGATCGAGGATCTCATTTTTTCCATTTCTGAAAATGAATCCTTAGATTCAACACAGGGAGAAGGGGCTGAGGTTATGGGAGAAACATCATCTAGCTTGTTAGTTTCTAATTCAGGCTCAAAAGAACAAGATCTACTCGAGCTTCTAGCTGACGCTTTCCTAGCTCTATCCTTCTCTCTTTTCTTAATATAAGAAGCTAAATCCTTCCATCCTTGCTCCGTAAGCCCTTCACATTCAGCACAAGTTCTATCAAACGCACATTCAGAACCTCTACATTTATACTACAAAGTGTATGAGGATCTTACCTCTGCTTTAAACAACCTAGTTCTGCATTCTTCCTTGCACAAACCCTAAACTTAGGTGTTACTTTAACTTCAGCCATCTTAATAGAAAAAACCAAATCCAAGTCCTAATCCAGTCCAAAATAAGCGTATGCCAATCCCGAGAATAAACAAGAGTACTTCACCAAATGAGTCCAACCAATTCTCGGCAAATGAGCAGAATTCCAATCAGGAGAGACCAAACAACAGTTGTTGCCGGCCTCAGCGACAGAGAAAATCTGTCTCAGAAAACGGGAATGGTCGGGATTCCGCCACCCAGCGGCGGGAATGGTAGATCACCTGACCTACCTGTAGCGTGTGCCGCGAGTTTTGAATTCTGTCGGGACGACGGAGTCTATAGCTAAGTATATATCTGCCGGGTAAGTTGCATGTATAAAAATATCATTTTTGTACATGCAACTTCCCTGGCAGATATATAATTAGCTGATTGGCACCCTTGGTGGAGGGTAAGAGACAGCTAAATAAATATATAAAAAACAGGAAACAACATATGTTGGAGGTTATAAAAACCTTGGTTCTTACCTGATTGAGCGAGGTAGTGACCTATAACTGAGCGCTCTTCTGGATCTTATCAATGGGGGCTTACCCACTTACATGACAGACCCTTTTTGGATCTTGTCAATGGGGGCTTACCCACTTACATGACAGACCCTTTTTGGATCTTGTCAATGGGGGCTAACCCACTTACATGACAGACCCTTTTTGGATCTGTCAATGGGCTAACCCACTTACATGACAGACCCTTTTTGGATCTTGTCAATGGGGGCTAACCCACTTACATGACAGACCCTTTTTGGATCTTGTCAATGGGGGCTTACCCACTTACATGACAGACCCTTTTTGGATCTTGTCAATGGGGGCTAACCCACTTACATGACAGAACCTTTTTGGATCTTGTCAATGGGGGCTAACCCACTTACATGACAGAACCTATACCTCTGGCAATTTCAAGGAGCACAAAACCAATCCCAACCACCTGACCAATTCTGACCCGTGTTAGAACTACCAATTGAAAGGGGGTACAACCTAACCCCTCTTCCAAACAACCATAAAAACACAATATCAACTTAAAATTAAGAATAGCTAAATGAAAAAGGATTAGTTTCAGCTCCCTGTCCCAGCACTGAATCCGCAGATACGCAAGGCCCCAAAGATAAGCATTTATTTATATTAAAGAAGAATCTCATGTCCTTTTACACACTGATGGGTAGGGATATGGTACACGTATGCATATGCAGCAAGCAATCATGAAATGATTACTTATTGCATGAAAAATTGCAGGACAGTAATGCTGAGAAGCAGGAATAAAAGTTCTCGAGTTCCTGTAAAAGTTTGATTTTTTGTGATCATGACATGACAAACTTTGCACTAGAAGTTAAGCTCCTAACAACTATACCACAAATACTAAATTACTTGACAAGAAACTGGAGAAAATCAAACATTGGCAGGAAAATTGAAGCTACCAGTATGAAATGCATATGGCACCCTTTTATATAGGTAAGTTACCATTGGAGTATCAAGATTAATTTCCAGGAAGTTATTCTACCTCAATATAATATAAATATCCTCATGCAACACTAAAGAATAAAAAAAAAATTCAAGGAAGTGAGATAAGAGATTAAAGAATACAACTTACCTAAGGAACTAGGTAAAGCAATCAAAGAATACAAATTACTAAAGAAACTAAGTTGACCAAAACAAAACAAAAAAACTAACAACAACAACATACCAAACTTGTGTTCAGCAACAGATGACTGACTTGAGGTATAGTAGCCACTCACACGATGGGTCAACAAATCCCCTGGACTCATACCATTTATGGCAAAAAGCTGGAGGAAAAATTGAAAGTAATCAGTATTCACTTGATACAAAATTAAATTCTTACTCAGAATATATTTAATCACTAAACATCTAACTCAAAATACTTCTTATGAATCGGTTTGCTGAAAACATGAAATCATAAAAAAAACTAAGCTGATATATAGTTGGTTTCATTTCAGCTGTCCAACCACAGGTGATTGTGTGACACATGAATAGCATGTGACTGGCTTACGATAATTTCATATATCATTGGCTTATTGTGATGAATTTCTTCAATAACATCTGTATGTTCATATATGTACAAAGAACCCACAACCTTTCTAATACAGATCACAAACATGCCAATTTGCATCAATAATATACCAACACACGCATACAAAAGACGAGCTTATATCAAACAGTCTGTTCATATCAAACACAACAAATGATGAGCTTTTAATGATTATGATCTATCTCAGTATAGTCCAGGCTACACCTAGACCTATATCCATAAACTGCTCAAATCATGATTTTCATATCATTCAAACTTTATTTTATGTAGAGTTTCACTCCATGAATATAAAAATAAATTTACTCTGACCCAAAAGTAATCTGTCCCTATACTAAAAAATAACCTTCATTATTGTTTACTGCAATAACAATGAACCGTGGACCAATGAAGCTAGGCCTATGTTACTGATTTACCAGATAGTACCTTATTTCACTAGTTTTTTTTTCAGCAAATTAATTCCATTTCAGTCAAAATTACTATTTTATCACAATGTCTAATTATCATTCCAATTTCCAGGAATTCATGAAGACATGTAGTGTAGGCTAGCCTTTTATGCTGTATGTCATCAATACTCTAAAGATGACGGGAGTTCAATAGGATTTCAAATATTTGTTCAATAAGTTATTTGACTATATAGTATTCATTCCCTAGGCCAAAGTAGCTTCACAGACAACAATATTTTATGCTGTTTTCTAAATTAACCTACTTGTGTAATTTACCAGCAAAACACTGTAAAAAAATACCTTTTTGTTTACCTGAAATGTGATAAAATATAAATATTTTACAGTTCATTGTCTGGTTGTGTTACACCTAGGTAAACTGTTTGTTACAACCTCGTCATTTATGAGCTTGTATTATTATATGACCAACATACATTGGCATGTTTATGATGTAAATATGAAGGTGTGGGGGTTCTTTGCATATACACACATGCAATGTATTAGTGAAAAAAATAGTTTGCATTTTAAAAAAGTACGCTATTCATACGTACTGGAAATACTGATTTCAGTCAATCAAGAACCAGCTCTACATATGGCACATGTACCTAAATTACATTGGTGAGTGGACAGATGGAATCAGATAATGGTATGATTACCCTTCTTAACAAATTATGCGCGCACAACACACACACACCACACACACAACACACACACACGCATATATATATATATATATATATATATATATATATATATATATCTATATATATATATATATTATACTATATATATATATATATATATATATATATATATATATATATATTATATATATATATATCTAATATATATATATATATATTATATATATGACAGTTGACTATATCATATATATATATATATATATATATACTATATATATATATATATATAAATTATATATATATATATACATATAGATATTATATATATTACCCTCAATTGTATGTGCCAGCACCCCATTATGACTAGACTAATATAAAAGAAATATCTTTTAGCCTGATCTGTAGCTGGGTATCAAGCCATATTTAATGATAAACACTATGACACATGATAGAGTATAATGGACTCAAAGACAAGAAGGCATTTTATCTTGTCTTTAGTGAAGCTGTACCCAGTTTCCTACGTCAAAAACGGCAGAAGAAGCGACTATTGCGCAACAGCCATCTTGTTTTATGATCGGGCTGGTTAAAACCAAGAACATTACTCCTCTGGTCAACAGACTAAAATGTCTCCAGCCAGTGCTCCTCATTTTGAGACATTTCGATCTCTTATTTTTTTCTTCAGGGATCATGGAAGCTCCAAAGTTGAAAAGTTTAAGATTTAGTGAAAAATATTTAGGTTTAAAAATTAGAGCAAAGGTGTGTTTTGAATATCAAAACCGGTCTTTGTTTGGAGAGTAGATGGTCGGTGCAATACACGATCCTTGCTAGCCTTTTTATGAAAGTGAGAATTGTTAAAGAATTCAAAGAATTTGTCATTCCTTTTGGAAGTTTTGACTAAAGAACTGGTCCACAATGTATTATTAATTTAGCTAATCTTTTCAGATAACAATGTTTACAATTTCCTAGGCATGAGCCTACATGGGCTATTAGCCTAACCGATTCATTGCAAATCATTTAAAGACTATGGTAGCTATTGTTTGTAGCCTGTAACCTAAGATTATATATCTTTAGGGTGATTCAAATAACCCTGATTAGGTAGTCATCTAATGTTTTAGTGATAAGTTCCTGGAAGTTGATAAACAGGATATAACAAACACATAGAAATATTTAACCTGAACCTAAAGATTAGAAATGATAAAACTTTTTCTAAACACATACTAAATTGTTAGCCTAGACCATATAACCTGAGACTAGTCGAAAATTTGCAACAGGTGCCAGATGAGGTAGTAGCCTAAGCCCTTAAAGTTACATTTTGAGTATTGGTGTTTTAAATAACATGTAACTTTTGAGCAATACAGTTTATAATTCTGATTAGATTTTATTCTATATAGGCATAGAGCAAGTGCTAATTTACTTATTGTATAAAAAACCAATCTATCAATACTAACCTTTTTGTTACGTCATTTAATAACATAACAAAAAGGTTGGTATTGATAGGTTGGTTTATATAGCCTAGTTTATCTGTAATACAACATACTAAACTATTCTAAGCTTAGCAAAATGACTCAGTTTGCTATGACTTGGTAGCTTAGCCTGTATGTAAGACTACAAACCAGTATATTAAAGGTTAAAAAATTACTGGGTTCAAAAAATAGTAACTTGGTTTATGACTGTAGTCTAGCTAATCAATAAGGCTACATATTAGAATCTTGTCTAGAATAAGTAGTAGACTAACCAGATTAAGTAGGAATCCCTTTTATAGTGAACACCCTTCTATTAGCCTAGAAACAATATGGCTGATTATCACACAAGAGGGTAGACTAGGATATATAATGAAAACAATGGGATGTTGTATATATATCAGGATTTTGTTTATTCCTAATGTAAGCAGTAACTTATATTAAATGAGAACGCTCTAAAAAATCCTTTATGATTAGCTTAACATAGATTACTAGAGAAATTAACCTAAGCCATATGAAAAAGTGGCTTGAGTTAGTTAAACAGGTTAGTCACAAACTAGCTTGAGTGGTTTTGGGTGGTTTTATAATTAAAATGAAAAACTTGACATAGTCATGACAAAAGGGCTAAGTTTAAGTAATACAGACATAGATGGGTCTTCAAAGCTAATCTAAACCTCAAAAGGTTTAAGTTAACATAGATATTTTATAAAATGTACTAAAAATGTACACTTGTAGTCAAATTGACCTCTAAAATGAGATTTACTGTTAGTAAATATTCACAGGTGTCCATGATTAAAATAATCTATACTAATTAAATTTCCTAATAACAACTTGGTTTTTTTACTATAGGGCCATCTTGAGACATGACCCTCGGTTAAAATGTTCTGTAGCAGGTAGCTCGATAGTAGTAAATAATAATAATAATAATAATAATAATAATAATAATAATAATAATAATAATAATAATAATAATAATAATAATAATATCCTTTATTTCAGCTCAGGGCCATATACATTGGATATACAAAATACACAGTAACATACACAATCTAGATATATGAGACAACATGATAAGAAAAATGAGTAATTGGCACTTATGCACAAAATAGCTGAGGTAGCATAAAGGATAGTAATCATAATACGTACTGGTAATAACAGTAATAATATTGGTGAGAAAAAAAAATAATGCATTGAGAGTTATAACAGTTAGTGCACAGATTATATAACTTAAATTTCAACTAGAGACCTTAGGTGGTTACAGTAGTCAGGTCCATAGGGCTAAATACGAAAATTGAATGCATAAAAAAAAAGAAAAAAAAAATTAACTTGATAGTAATCACAGTAATAATGAAAAAATAAAATATCAGCAATAAATATAATGACAAAATCTGCAGATGACATCTTGCCAATACAAAGATTAAGTCCTTTAGGGGACAAAGGCCTCATTTTCCCATCTTTCCCACAATTTAGATCTTGCTTCACTCCTTAGGATGCTTTGTATGAGCGAGTTGCCACTGTTTCTCACTTGGGTTACCAGACTGGACACTGTTCACCTTACAATGATTTTTAAATTGTCCAGGTGGTTTTCTAAGAACATCTGTGTGGCGGAGTGGTAGCATGGAGTGTTTGTGAGGCGTCTCAGAATGTCATTGTGCACAATAGTGATACGTCTCATGGTCTCTCGGGTATAGTTCGTCCAGAGGGAACACCCATAGATACTGTAGCAGTACGAGCGGAAGAGCAGCAGTTTCACGTCTCTGTGACAGAATGCAAACCTTCTTGCAATCATGTTGCCAGTTGCACACAGTTTACGACGCCTCTGTTCAATGTCTGCCGTATCTTTAAGGTCGTCGATGATAATGTGACCCAAATACGAAAATTCGCAAACAAATTCCAGCCGATGGTTTCCGAGGAAAATTTGTGGTTCTGCAATATGCTTAAGCGATCTCGGGAGCAGCGACATGCACTGGGTCTTGGTTTCGTTGTAGATTATATCAAATTCCTCTGCATAATGGCGGCAAGTGTCGATGAGTCGGAGGCCATGCACTGATGGGGAAATCAAAACCATATCGTCAGCGTAACAGAGGTTGTTTATAGTTGTTTCAATGACAGTGCATCCGATTGGGAGTGAGTTCAGTTTGACATTCAAGGCATCTGTGTACGTATTAAACAGGTATGGAGAGAGAATGCCCCCTTGCCAAAGCCCATTTAGGGAGCCGAAGGTGTACGATAATACATTACCCCATTTGACACAGAATTGCTGTGTGGAGAACCAGCAATGTAAAATGCCAATTAGATATAGGGGTGTGCCCCTATTATGCAGCTTCAGGAAGAGCTTCAGGTAGTTTACTCTGTCAAATGCTTTTCTCACATCTACAAAACATAGGAAAACAGGAGAGGCTGATGATAGGTAGTAGTTCAGCAATTCTTTCAGTATGTAGATGCAGGTGTCGGTTGAGTGGTTTGCTTTAAACCCAAACTAGTTGTCAGTGGTGTGTAGAAAGGGGAGAAGTCTCACAAGAAGAACCGACTTAAGTATCTTCGATGCGATCGCTGTGATTGCAATCGGCCGGTAGTTGCCAGGGTCAGCTGCATCCTTTAGCTTGTTTTTGATTAATGGTGTTAAGTGAACTAAGAGTA
>NC_061108.1:63848516-63885321 GCF_015104395.2 Macrobrachium nipponense | reverse complement strand
GAACTAAGAGTAGGGAGTCTGGAAGAAACTGGTGAATTATGCAAGCATTGAATAGGGCAGCTAGCAAAATGAAGTTTTTATTGGTAAAACTAATATTGTAATACCTACCTGAACACCTGAACTAGCCCTGGTCACTTACCAGCCCGAACCATCATTATTAAAAATTTACCCAAATCTTTGGTCAAAATAAACGATCAGTGTTGCCAATCTCCTGGCAAACACCCTCGTTACCTAGTTACCAGCCCACCGCTAGTAGCCCTGCCTCACGGCCGGTCACACCTGCCCTCTCACGTCAATCATAACTCAATAACTCTGTATGAGAGGGGAGGAGGGTGGGAATCATTCAGGTGTTCAGGTAGGTATTACAATATTAGTTTTACAATAAAAACTTCATATTGCAATACACCCCCTGAACACCTGAACTAGCCGATTAAACAACATTAATTTGGAGGGTGGGGAATCAATCTGCCCGGCCTTCACTGTACCAGTTGTCAGTCAATATAATTGAGTACGCGAGTCAGTCTCAAGTTCATTTGTCACTCGTCCAAGGTAATCTCCCATGTGTGGCCTTCTAGGCCTCCCATATGTGGAGGGAAAAACTCCTGCACCTCTACCCTAAGTCCAAAACTCATTGAGTGCGGGGGGGATACAAACCTGTTTCCTCTCAGCTGGCTATTTGCCTCACCTGATTGTAGAGGAAAAACTGAAGACCTCCCATGTGGCTCTCGGCCCTCTCAGTATGGAGGGGGAATCTGAAGACCTCCCATGTGGCTCTCGGTCTATGGAGGGAATATGAAGACCTCCCATGTGGCTCTCGGCCTCTATGTATGGAGGGAAACTGAAGACTCCCATGTGGCCTTAGGCTCATGTAGGGAGGAGCGACACCTCCCATGTGCCTCGGTGCGTCTGCGACGGTGTCGTCGATCGTAGTGATGTCCTCTCGTGTAGTGTTGTACCTGCCTGATCTGTCCTGCCTGCTAGCCGTTGGCACTTGAAAGAATAACCCTCAGATAGACCTAGAACCTGTCTTTCCTATCTGTCCTAATACTTAAAATCCTCTTGTGATATATCATATCATGAATACCTATACATATTCCTAAAAGTCGCTCCTACTCTAATACTAACTCAGACAGGCAGATTGTTGGGTTTAAAAATAGAATTTAGGCCAAAGGCCGAGTATTGGGACCATGAGATCAAGTCAGCGCTGAAGGGAAATTGACAAAGTTTGAAAAGGTTGTGAAAGGAAGAAAAACCTCTGTTGCACAATGAGTCCAGTGTTAGGAGAGCGTGGAAAATAGGATGAGAGAATATAGAGAGAATGTGAAATCAGAAAACGTAGAGAGAGAGAGAGAGAGAGAGAGAGAGAGAGAGAGAGAACACAATCGTAGGATAAAGAGAGAATATAAAAATCAGGAAAAGAGAGAGAGAGAGAGAGAGAGAGAGAGAGAGAGAGAGAGAGAGAGAGAGAGAGAGAGAGAGAGAAATTACGATCGTCTAATATCTCCACCTCCGCAAATTGCACCCTCTAAGTTAAAAGGGTATCTTAACGATAATATACTCGTATAACTCCGTACAGCTATGAACAACCGAACGAGAACTTGTTGCTAATGCGATCGACTCCTATAACAACATCACTTTATTGTATTGATCAGCGTGTGACAGTAATCGAATCCGATAGCAAACATCCGTTATTGTATTCATCCGCGTGCGACGGTATTACTGTATTCATGTTCTAAATGCAGCTGAAGCTAATAAGGCAAAATTACGTGCATCAGCAACCTGGACAGAAGTCCCGAGCTTTTGTATGAATTCCAACGCAGCCGTGGTAAAAGAAACTAATAGCATGAAAGAGCTCATTACTGTTGTTTTCACACAGACAAAGGATTAATAACGTATATAAAGTGTAAGGTTCGTAATACCTATGAAAACGAGTGAAAAACTAACGGAATCCTAAATTTAACGCCATCTAACCCGAGGGAAAAACAAAAAATAGCTTCCAATGAGACGTATCAGTCAAATTTTGGTCTTAAATTACATCGTAAGACGAACAGTATGACTTCGTTCCATAAGTTAAGTATCCAGATATTCATTAATATGCTAAGGACAAAAACATTAGCCGAGACCAAGTGATATGGTTGAATCTGGAGCCAAGGAGAAAAAAAAAAAATTGACTAGCCGGCATCCTTGTCTGTCTAAACCACACCTCCTTACAATAGTGCTGTTTGACGACAAGCTAGTGTAATTGTAATTTAATTGAAAAGTAATAAAATAATATTTAAAGGTAATTAAATTAACTTTATTAGGCCTAATATTAATTTCAGTTGTCATTGTAATTTGATAATACGACTGGTAATAATTTGTAACTGTAATTGACATAAGCGCAATGTAAATACTGACGGCAATAGTCTGTTGAACGTATGAAGACGTCATACATACAAATTCCTTATATCTGACATCTGATTATATGCCCCAAGATAGATACCTCATTGACTATGTTAATGTCAACATAGTTGAACACACGTCTCCTTCAAGACTTTTGTACAAACTTGGGCATAAGTGAGAGTGTTGTTACGTTAGTCATTTTAGGCAATGAGGAGAGAATGAGATGGATACAGCGACGCAAACACGTATTCGTCATCCGCTAATTCCAGCACGAATGACTGCCGAGTTTAGTGTTTATACTACGCTAATATGATGATACACATAATACAATTATAATGCTTTAGTCGGACAGAATCCGATCTTCATTCTGTTCGATTACATTCATATTAGTTATCCTCAGATCGGATTCTCGTTCGTTTTGTTCACACCCTGTACTGAATTATCCGAAGTCAAGAATGCCTTGAGCCTACAGTGTTAGCCAATATAAAAATAACTACCGATATGTTGTACAGCGAATACTTTAGGTTAGGCTAGGCTACTGAATATGCATACGATATATCATCGTGAACACTAGGCTAACCGTATTTGTTTATTTTATTCGATTTCTCTCCATACTGAATATCGTAAGTCAATATGCATTGATCGGAGAATTAGTTGATATTAACAATTATCGTATCGTATACGTAGGGAAAGTAACCTTAAACGACTAAGGAGCATATCTGAAAGACCAACCATGGGCCTAAAAGGCTTCTGATGCAAGGAAACTCGAGCAGGAAAAAGCCTAAAGATGCTCTAAGGACACTGTGCCTCTAAAAACTACTACTTTTAATAGAAAACTGAACCCGAAGAAGCCTGCACTTCTCTTCCTAAATAAACACTATGTAGCCTATTATCCCTTACTGGTCTATATCTGACCTAAGTTTTTATCATCCTGAGAACTTACACATCGAGGGAAGGGGAATCTGCTGCCAACACTGCCTGCTCCGGCCGCCAGGGGGGACGGCGGATCCTGCCCTTGGGTGGCTTGCGGATCCCATAACCCCAAGCACCGGTTAGGGCTGATTCTGGAACAGGGGGCAGGGGAGCTGGGAAAAGACGATTAGTAAGTTTCAGTTATCCCTAATTGCTCGATCTATCCTCACATATTCTTTACATAAAATCGGTAACAGAGATGTCATACTCGATGTCAGTCTACTCTCAAGTCTCTTAAAGAGGCACTGTCTCTAAGTCTTTATCTTGATCTACGTTAGTCTCTCCCTGCCTACACTTACTTCTTAATACGGAGACCTTTCCTATGTTTTGAGATACCCTAACATCTGGTCCAAAGACCACTCCTGACATTCCAAACATCTGGTCCTTTATATTATATTGAACAGGCAGGCCTACAATTTACGCATAAGGAATGACTATCGTGTCATAGGGTACTCATCCTTTTCTTGCATTGTTGGCAAAGACGATACGTTGTTGAACTTCGCTCGTCGTTTTCTGTGATGTCGTGGCCGAGGATGCAGTAGGTCGTTGTCCGTAGGCCCTGTGTTGATTCTTCCTTTGCAAATCAATCTCTAATGACAAGGTATTAAGAGCAATCCAACCGTAATCCAAAGGGATGCGTAATTCGCCACCAAAATCAATCAAATGAAAGGTGCAAATGAAGGCCGGGCAAGACCAAAAAGGAGTTCGCTGTGGATACATCTGTACTCCACCGCGAACGATAGTGATTGACGTGAGAGGGCAGGTGTGACCGGCCCATGAGGCAGGGCTACTAGCGGTGGGGCTGTAACTAGGTAACGAGGGTGGTTTGCCAGGAGATTGGCAACACTGATCGTTTATTTTAACCAAAGATTTGGTAAATTTTTAATAATGATGGTTTGGGCTGGTAAGTGACCAGGGCTAGTTCAGGTGTTCAGGGGGTGTATTGCAATATGTAAATTATCGGATGGCAGAATTTGAAAGCCTCTGCTGTGTGTTGGTACAAAGTAAGGCATCTGCCGGTTGAACTATTGACCGTAATCACGACAAATTTGTTTGGCCGCCAGATAGTATCTGCTTAATTTGTAGCATGCTCTTGGCAGCAAGCTTTAAGGATGAAACTGCCCATTTTAGGCTGTCTTGATGAGTTCTAGGGTTCAGCAAGGATGAGGAAGGGGAAGATTACATCTATACGGCAGAACTCCGGCAGCATATACTTAACCCCTTCTCTGAAGATCCATAATCAGGCAAAAACCAAGTAACATTCTGGGGAGGAAATAGAGGATTCCTCACTCAGAGGGGAACTGCTTAAGGATTAGAGGTAAGTATTGATACCAAAAGAACCTTGCTGAACCCAGACGGATCAGGGACACAATTTTCAACTAGTCATGGCAGAAACAATAAAGAAGTCAGTCAATCCCCCTGATCAGCTTTCAGAAGCTCATCAGGATCCTTTCCCCAAAGGGGATACAAGGATCCACCTGAACCCAATATAAATGACAGCATTTAGTTTCAGAGGGTTATAGGAATTCACCCAGGACCTATGGTCCCTGGGGAACAGGCAGCTGCAGCTCAGCTGTAGATAAGCTGTAGATACTCAATCAGGTTACGCAAGTTCCCCCACAGTTTGAGGTATCTAATAAATTCTGCAATGAAATAATGAGCAACATCAAAGATGCCCTTGCCATGAATGGCAACAGATAATGGACATACTGCACGATTCTGAACAAGAAATTAAAGAATCAAGTTAGTAATGTATTTGTTACAGGGTCTAATTGAACCCTCTTTAGTTAAAAGGAGAGAAATCACTAATTGGTAATGTAACCGACCTTAAGGGGATCGGCCGGTTTCCGATTTTTTTAATGACAGGTTGTTGATATGTAGGGGGTTTGTTAAAGGATATTGTGGTGGAACTTCTGGGGAAAAAATTTTTGTTCGGTGGACCTTAGTTGTGTGACGCCAGAGCATTTTTTGGCCAAAAATGGCCGTTTTCAAAATGCATCCCCTCCTCTGCTTTTTGGTTTTAAGGGATGAGATTTGAACCACGTATAAAACACATATGGACCTTCGATGTAAAGTCGGGGATTTTTTATTTTTCAATTATTTTTCGAGAATGAATTTTTTTTTTAATTTTTTTTTTTTATGAAATTTTCACGGAAAAATTACCAGGAAAAAAAATTGCCAAAAATCAGAAACTCAAAATATTAAAAATCCCCGGCTTTTTTTTAATCTACCATGTTTCACATTATTATATGAAATTTCATTTAGATTGGTCCAATACTAAGGAGGAGGTACATTTTGAAGGTGAAAACTTATGTTTTTTAGAAACGGGCCTTCAAAGTTTTATAGGTACATAAAAAAGGTAAAAGACTGTGTTACCATTAATTTTTATGGTTTTATGTTTTTATTTTTGAGTATTAATGCAAAATTATTATGAAATAGGAATATTAATTAATTGATTATCTTTGTGCCTAAGACACTTATTATAAATTTAGGGTCCTGGTCCTCCCTTGTCTGATCTTGTCATAAGGTATTACTCTAGGGTATCATAGTTGCCTACACTACTCATTGTCGCCAGGTTATGTGGTTTATTTAAAATCCTCCGGCTTCATATTCTTGAATTTTCCTTGTGTATTTTCTTTCTTTCTGGGAATTTCTTCTTTCTGGCACTCAATCTTCTTCTTTCTTTATCTTGAATTTCTTAGGCTTTGTGAAGAGCAGAAGATATGCCAAATTCTTGGAAGAGTGTGCTCTGTATCCAAAGTTATGGTCAAGCACAGTGTTTGTGCTACAAACTTTACTCTTTGTGCTCCAGCAAAACTTAGTCTTGTGTGCTCTGTTCCAAATTTTTGAATGAAAACTTTCATTCACGTTTTGTGTAAGACCGCGAACGCAGCGTTCAAGCAATTCTTCCTCAGACAGTGCTTCATACACAGCCTTTATTTCCTTTGCACTCTCAGCATCTAAATTGATAACTGTTGAAGATCTCTTGAACTCTATTTTCTCTCTTTCTTTACCCATTGCTATGCTGCGCTGAGAATAGCACCAAGAATCTTCCCCTTTTGGACAAAGTCCATGACGTTTATTTTCTTTGGAACTGAATATATGGTTGAATGATGCCATTATATCCTTCATTCATATCAACTTCCATGATTTTTACCAATATTACGGTGGATTGCCCAGCCATAATAATTAGTCATTATTCTAATGTTTGTATCCGACAATTTATTCTTTCCACTTAGAGCACTAAATTTTCTTCTTTTTCCAGTTCTTGTTACTCTCTCTTCTTTTCCATCTTCTCTTAGTCTCTTCATTCTGTTAGTCATTCTTTTCTTTACATGGTTGATGCATTCTACTTTCGCCACTTTTAAATTTTCATACGGTTCATTGGTAAAACACTATTATAAGCGCTGGAATCTCCGTCTCCAACAAAGGTGGCGTAGCGGAATCTCAAATCTTGCGACCTTGAAAACATCCTTATGGTGCCTTCTGTTTCCATCCCTCCTGATGTACCTTCATAGTTTATATTACAATCTTCATCATGAAGGGTTCTCCACACGTTGAAATCTTCTTCTGTTATTTTCATTTCTTTTAGTTCAGTCGTTTTAGCGGCACATGCTTTGCAAACTTTGTTCATCACTTCAAAGTCTATCACATATCCTGTGCACACTTCTATTATGATTCCCATACCTACATTAGAATCATGGCCTCTTTTCATCCGTGTCCCATCGTAGGATATGTCAATATTGATTATTCCATTTTCATCGGGCACAATTCCCATATATTTCCTGTAGTATGTTCTTATATTTTCAAAGATTTTCTCTTGTTTCATCTGAAAATATGTATCCATTTTATCATAAAGATATCTAAGATGGCGTGAATACTTGCTATTTCCCATTGGTTTTATACCAAGCGTTCCTTGTAATCTCTTCAGTCCTGCGAATCCATAATCTTCCAACAAAGAATGATAGATAGATTACTGCCACATTGGTTTTGTAAATTGGAGCCTTCCTTCCTTCTGTAGAAATCGGTGGGCATTTTGCGGGTTCTGAAATAATTTTCCCTCTGCATTTAGGACATATCTTTTTTACTAGTGTCTCAAATCCATCCCTTGCCAAATGGATCCTCGGAATTACTTTGCATCCACAATTCGGTATTCGTGATTCAAGTAATTTTTCAAGTCTTGCTTCACTTATTATTATCATTTTATTTTCACTATCGTTGATAATATCAGCCTCCGATCTACTGCTTTCTTCTTCTAAAATATTTTTGCCCTTTAGCAGTGATGAATGAATAAAGAGACGATTAGGGGTGGATGTGGTTGGTCTCTGGTCAGCAGAGATCATAGCGTGCGCCATTTGCTGTGCGGCCTCTCTCTCTCTCGTCGTCGCTTCATTCCCCTCTATGGCACTAGTTTCTTGAATTCTCTGTTCTACTTCTTCAATGGGCATATCCAATTGGCTTTTCCGCATTCTAGAGGCATGAAGTAAAGTCTTGGACCTTTTAGGCATGGTGAAAAACTAAAAACACCGCAGAAAACACAGAGTTCAGTCAAGGCTAGCGAGCGTGAAAAAATGCGACCTTATAACGTGCAAGTTTTGTTGGCCAGTGGCCACGCGCTGAGCCTCATGACTCATGATGCGTGCTTTGTCTTGTCTAGGAATAACTAAGAAGGTACCAATTAGGCTATTATTGACATTATATATTTCATTTCAAAGGAAGTTTTCGTAACATATATCACAAAAACTATACCAGACTAAATCATTTGCGCTACAGGTGTTTTGTGGGTATAAAGTTATTGTTACATTTCAGGCCATAACTAGAAAAGTAAGGCGAATTTTAGCATAATACTTCGTGGACACATTCTTGAATGCTCTACGAAGCCATAGAATTTTTTTCAGCAAATCGAATATGTTTCATATTTTTTGGGTTTTTTAGGCAGCCGATCCCCTTAAACATCTGCAATTATGTACTCGTCATCTCTGCAGCTATACAAGTTTATTATATCCAGGCTAAAAACCAAACTCTGAGATACAAAAATAGTCTTTGTTTCTCCAAAAGAACTAACATTAAAAAACAAGGAAAATGAATTTAAAAATCCTAAATTCATGAAGCACAATTACTCCTCTAATAGTCATCTTGACTAAAAATAAGGCACACACTATTCTCATTATAAAACCCCATCAGTATTTTCCCAAACAAAACTGTCAATTAGAGATTTTGTTTTCTGTGGTGATAAACCAAATCCATTTTTTGATGAATCTTTTGGGTGCCTCCTTCAGGCTTTTCTTACTGGTAATCACTACAGAAGTCTGTTGTCTAGTGCCTCATTTTCCCAACACTCACTAGTTTTATCAATGTGCTGGAACTTTCCTTGAACACGTCCTGTTTGACGTACAAGAACACATACACACGACTGCATTTTTCTGACGTCACTAACATATGACTTTAGAGACCATCCAGGTCAACCTGTGCATCCGCGACCTCACCAATGAGATTTGATAATGTTATGCTTATGTATGCTTTGTCTCGTTCCACTACTCAAAGCATTCACCAATGTCTTGAAGCTTTTCCATAACACTCATGAATGCTGTTGTACATTCCAATCTGTTGGTGACAAAGTTTGTTGTGCCCTAACTTTAATTATTATTGTTTCCAGTGCCATGCCTTTAACATATACACCAAAATCTAAACGCCTTGCATCTTGCAACAGAATAGGGGGAGAGTGGAAACCAAATCTGCCCAAACAAGAGCTATGGTACATTCCAACTGAACCAACAGTGGCCAGTTCGGATTATGAGTCTTACAATCAAAACGTAACAGAGACTCTAAAATCCTACTCTGATACTGATAATCCTTGGTGAGATACTTCGATGTGCATTTTCTCTCCAGACGGTATCTCATCAATGAAAGGCCATGATAGAAGTCGTACGTGTTGAGTTTAGAGACAGGACAAAAAAAAAAAAAAGCATTTTCCTAATACATAATGGTGCCTGATACCACCTTTGCCAGACATGGAGAAACCTCAAAAGGAACTATTCTCTTACCTGGGAATATAGCATTGAAAGTAGACAACACTCTTTACCAGGTGAATGGGAAATGGGTCTATACTTATATTATGAATAAAACTCAGGTTGCTCATCAAGTACCACCAGCCTTCTGCCCCTTCACATTCCAAATAATAAACCATGTGAAGGCACACTTTCAAAATTGTGTAATAACTAGAGAGCAGGAACCATTGGCAGAAATAAAACCATTTGCTTCGGTTATCTCAGTTTCAAAAAACTCCACCATAGGATGGGCAATGCTTCAACTTCCTTTTGATAGGAAAAAACTCCCCCTAGATATTGCTACTCAGCAATTTGGTACCCCAATGTGAAGGATATCAGAAGATACTTCAGCCTCAGAGTTTCGTGCTTTGACCCACTTCCTCCTTGCTAGAAGTTGTCACAAAAAGGCTTCCAAAAGAATCCAGGACAATTTTTACTGCAGTGGCTAAAAGCCTTATGAGAACATTATGGGAAGCACCCTATGACTTTACAGATTGGCGCATAAAAGTGCGTATGGAGGTATTGGAAAACTCCAACAAGTCACTTCCCAATGTGACTGCTTTATTACAGTCTAATGCTTTCTGTCGGGACCTGTTTGAGGATTCTATTGTGAATAGTCAAAGAGCAGGCACGTCAACAAAACTGTACTGTGTATGCTCTCCTGGGAAAAGATTTCAGGAAACAAAAACAGAAATTTCCCCTTGCCCAATCCAGAAAAGGCTTGCTTGATAAAAAATCATATAGGCCTTCAGTCACCTCCAATAGTTCTTATAAGCAGGTAGGTGGTCAGAAGGGACAACTCCCTCAAAAGGGAGAACAACCTTCTCAGAAGGTACATCCTTTTCACAAGGTCCAAAAAAACATTTTATAAAGGAAAAGGAAAAGCAACAACTGGCATGCCCATCAAGGGAAAATGTAGAGGAAGAGGGGGATACCAATAGTTGTTTGGTTGGGTTCAAAGATATCACAAGGAATGGCAGTCTTCTCCTTGAGGGGGGGACAGCATTATATTCTCAATGGGTTTGGGTGGAAATGGTTTCATCCCCCATCTTTGAAATGGTTCTTTCAAACACCAGACCCCTCCCTCGAAGATTACGTGCAAAAGGCCCCTTTAAAAGGAGCCATAAAGAGACATGCATATATTTGTCACCAAGCACGTTTCTTCAGTGTTCCCAAAAAGGATTCCTCAGAACGAAGAGTGATCCTCAACCTATCGACATTCCTCAGAACGAAGAGTGTTCCTCAACCTATCGACATTGAACAAATACATTATTTGCCAAAGTTTCCAATGACTACAGTTGTCCAAGTATCTTCAGACATTCCAAAAGGGACCTGGACAGTTTCTATAGATCTGAAAGATGCATACGGGCATGTCCCTATTGCCGTTCCCTTCTGCCTCTTCCTAGGGATCCAGATAGGGAAAAAGAAGTTCAATATGTACAGGTTCAAAGTCATACCTTTTGGGCTAAACACTGCCCCGAAAATCTTTACAAAATAAGTGATGGCAGTTGTCCGAGATCTCAGAAAAGAAGGAATACACCTAATAGCTTATTTAGAAGACTAGTTAATTTTGGGGGGCCACAAGAGAAAAGTGCTTGAAAAACTTAGGAGTAGTGGTCAACAGACTCCAGTTAAAAGGTTTTATAATAAATTGGAAAAAACCAAGCGTTACACCCAGCAAACAGTTTCAGTAGCTGGGAATGTTTTGGGATACTGTTCATGGCCTTTTGTACCTCCCCCTCAAAAATACTGAACAGAATAAGGAAAAACCTGAAAGGTTCCTGACACAGCCCATAGTTTTCAGACAGCAGTTGGAACATATGATGGGTCTACCTGCAGTTTGCATCAGTCAACAGATCTATTACCAGATTGAAACTGAAAATGTGAGCAAATTTTGGCTGTTACACGCAAGAAAAAAGATGAGAGACAAATTCACAAAATGAATCAGAAAGTTGGGGAGACACTTCAGTCATGAACTCGGAAGGAATCTCTGGCAAATACACACAGATGCCCCATTGACAGGTTGGGGAGGACATTGGGAGGATCGTCAGGTAGTGGGGAGGTGGTCAGCTACTCTAAAGAATTGTTATATCAATTTCCTAAAGCCGATGGCTGTCTTTTTGTCTCAATTGGGATCATGCTCACATCTTCTCAATATGTACAATAATGCATTCAATATTTGCCCAGTTCTCACAGAATATTGGTGCTGTTTGTGACGTGAAAGAGCACCAATATTCTGTGAGAACTGGGCAAATATCGAATGCATTATTCGTAAATATGAGAGATTTAGATCATTCTATTAACTGGAGTCACGCAAGAGCTTTAATCCCATGTAATGACACAGTTAAAAGGATTATCATTGAATCTTGTCTCAAGTCAAATATTGGAAATGTTCTAAATTTAAGTCTTGGTTTATTTAAACTTGATGCCTTCATAATGAAAAAAGTTATAGATAGATATAAACAACAATATTAATATATTCAGTTTTTACATGTTTTGGACTATACGGATACTTTGCAGTTTCTGTTAGGGTTAAATCTATGTTTAGGTTTTGTGACCATGTGATATCCGATAATCCTTCATTATCTCTTTAATTTTTACCCTTTTGACAACTAACCATCTGGTATTCTTGATCTTGTAGTTTACCTGATAACTTTGTCTCCAACTGTATTTCATTCGTTCCTTGACAATGTTTTGGTAAAGATGAAAGCGCTTGGATTTCTGACTATCATTTTCCTGTGGTATTCGCTTATTTAATGAAGTCACATGCATCTACTATGATTTTTTAAATACATATAAATATATATGTAAAGGTATAAGCCACGAAGGAAAGTGAAACACTGGAGTAGCTGCAAGAGCTTTCGACTCAACATCCTTTACTTAGCAAACTGACTGACACACATGAGAAACTGAGAAGACAAGGAAGGGTCGTATAAGCGACAGATAGGGATTATAAGGAGATAAGTACCTAGAATCCAACACACCTAGAGAATTAGTAACCTTCCCAAATTAACATAAGCATGGGTACAATTTAAGAACAAAAAGATCAAGTCCAACTGCTCAGACACAGGGACAAGGCAATTAAAGGATTATTCAGAGCGGCAACTGACCACATTCAAAACTTTGATAAACAAAAACTTTATTCGCAAAACTTATTAAACATATATATACATAGAAAATATCTATTAGGCAACTAATTTGTATTTAAGTCTGTGATTGTATCTTTGAGGTCATTCTTAAACATGTTACAAATACAAGGGTCTAAATGAAACAGGCCACGACTAATATTAAAATTACAATGGGAAGTTGTATAATGGCAGATTCTAAAAGATTTCGTGATAAGACATCTTTTGATCTTGCAATTACGGAACTACCAATCCAATTTATCCGGTGGTTGTTTTCACTTAAATGAATGAATATTGCATTGGATGTTTGCCCGGTTTTGACAGAATATTTATGCTGTTTGAGTCTTGCTTCTAAGCCCTGCTAGACTGCCCAACATAAAAGGAGTGTAATTTTTTTTTTCCTTTTTTTCTGTTCTCTTTTTATTGGTGATGAATTTGCTCAAAGTGTATTTTTATTTTGATGGTTCTCAAGATTTGATGGACATTGGGGAGGTTTTTGTAATAATATGAGTGAGGTTTTTTGGTTGTTATGAGTTACGCCCTGAGAGAGAGAGAGAAAGAGGCGAGAATCTGAGTAAGTGAGTGTGAGGGAGAGAGATTCGTTGCCAGGTGCTTGGGTGAGTGTGTGAGAGAGAAGGGTGATTTGCTGAGGGAAGCACTTTTGCATTTTTTTCTTATCTCCTCCCTGTTTTTTTTTTTTTATTATTTTTGTATGACCTTGTTCTGCAAACAGCTAGTTGTGGGATGATTTACTGGGCGTGGTGCATGTTTCTTTCTTTTGTTATCTTTTATTGGGGGAAGTTTGTATTAATTTTTCTGGATTGGGTTTTGTGGGTGTATAAATACATTAATGTTATTGAGGTTGGGAAATGTCATAAAACAGAAAACTTCCGTAAAGACAGGAAAATAAAATGGCTGACACAAAGGATACGACGACTTTGGTTCATCACGTCACGAACGTTAGTGCGTGTGTGAGTCCATTTAGGGGAATTGTAGATGGGGCGCTTTCGCAACCAGTGCAAATCTTTATTGAAGGTGTGAATAATTATTTAAGCGCAAAAAAACATAACAGATGATGTAGAGGCGTTTAGAGAGGTAAAAGCTTTATTAGATTTTAATAAGGGTCTCCCATCATTGCAGAAGTTTTCAATTTGCAAAATGTCGTACCTGGACTGATTTGCAAGCATTTTTTAAAAGCAGCTTATGGCTCAAAGAAACACGGGGATATGGTGAGGGACCTCAGGGGTCTATATAAGATACGGAAAGGCACAAATAGCCTCGTAGAACATAGTTCAAAACTTTTTGACTCAGTGGCAGAATGGGTATGGAAATTGAAAACATCTAAATGGGTTACAGGAGGTAGTGTCTCACTTGACAATTAACATAAATTGATCCATTTTTCGATGCTCTTGCACAATGTACAGGATGCAATAGTGGACAGTTTTGAAGAAAAGATTGAACCTACTTCAGACGAAGAATTACTTTATGCCCAAATTGAGAAACATGTCTAAATGTCCCACTGTAGACAGTACATTTTTTAACCCTTAAACGCCGAAGGGGTATATTAAAAATCGTCTTCCGTGTGCCGAGGCGGTCTCAGAGTGAGCGCGGAAGAGGAAAAAATATATATTTTTTTAAATCACAGCGCGCTTAGTTTTCAAGATTAAGAGTTCATTTTTGGCTCCTTTTTTTGTCATTGCCTGAAGTTTAGTATGCAACCATCAGAAATGAAAAAAAATTATCATTATCATATAAAAATAATGCGATATATGATAGCACAAAAACGAAATTTCATATATAATTGTATTCAAATCGTGCTATGCGCAAAACGGTTAAAGATAATGAGTTAATTTTTTTCCGTTCTAATGTACACTAAATTGCAATCATTTTGGTATATAACACATTGTAAAACAATAAAAGCAACACAAAGAAAATATTATCACAAAATAATGCATGAATTCGTAATGCACGGATGTAAACAAATATTTTTTTCAAAAATTCACCATAAAAGGGATTTTGACGAAGGAAAAAAATCTATTTCTGGGTGATTGGCTCGTGTCGCCCTATGAAAGTATCCTTAATATCATTCTTTCTAGGTAAAATTAGCCTCCTAAAATTACCAGAGAAAACAAATTAAAATTAAGAAAATGTCAGTAAAACTGACTCGCTCACTCTTAAAAAGAAGTGTCGGTATGATATAGGGGCGAGTGTGGAACACTACCACGAGACAAACACCAATTAGAACTTCCCTATCAGAATCCCCCCAAGAGAGAGCTGATACCAACGGGCGATGCAGCCTCTACTACTACTACTAGAGGACGCCACGGACAGCAGCGCCCCTAGCGGTCATCCTTAATTAAAACAGTAAATACATCTTGTCCTGCAAGGGGGGGAAAACAAACCATAAAAAAGGGGGGGTTTCATAGGGCGACACGAGCCAATCACCCAGAAATAGATTTTTCCTTCGTCAAAATCCCTTTTCTGGGCTCAGCTCGTGTCGGCCTATGAAAGAGTACCAGAGAAACAGACAAGATGGAAAAGGAAACAATGAAAAACAGTTTAAAATGATGGATATAATATAAGTAAATCAATTACAGCATACAAATTAAGCACTTAAACTAACTTATTATAACAGTAAAATAATAGAATGTTAGTAAACTTAAAGTACTTAAATGGTAAATAAATAAAATTACAGAGATGCATGTAAAATAAGGCAAATTTGGGATTTACTTAACTAGAATACATAATTACAAAATATATACATACATGTGTCCTACCCTAGCATAAAAATAAGGGTAGGTACACTGAAATCCATCATTAATACAATTATTTCAAAATATATACAAACACATTGTGACTGAAGTTCATCACAAACACAAAATGGTGAATATACAAACATATTGTGTCCTACCCTAGCATAAAAATAAGGGTAGGTACACTGAAGTACATATCAGTACAAAAGTGGTTGTCCCTAGCAAAAAAATAAGGGACAATCCACTATATGATACAACGGCTAAGGCTATGATGTTGAGTAGCCTGACGATAGGTTGAGGCATGTTGGTTGAAGTAGGTAGAAAGAGACCTGGATCAATACTACAACTACTAAACAGTATCAGGGGAAACTATGTTTCCCGCTGCTACTGCTGAAAACTTTAAAGATTCCAAGGACTTTAAATAATGCCGTTTAAAGACTGTCGGGGATTTCCATCCAGTATACTTCCTAAGATCCTCAAAGTTCATATGTTGGAAATAATTAATTGAGGTGGCTACTCCCCTGATATCATGTGCTTTTGGGAATGACTCAGGGTTGGCTTGTTTAATGAAGTAAAGGATTTGCTGTCTAATGCCTTTAACTGATAAAGTACCACCTTTTTCTCTCATAAAGAGAGCACCTGAGGATCTAGAAGAAGTACGAGATAGAAAGGCTCTAAGAGTTGATACTGGGCAGAGAGAAGGATCCTGTGGAAGTGGGATAACCTTCCAAGGAGCCCACCTTGCAAGAGGATCTTCATTTTTGGCTAAAAAGCTACGATCCGGAGCAAGTAGAACTTCTCCTGATGGGAGGAATTCCACATGACCCGCATCCCTGGATAGAGCCGACAGTTCTGAAATTCTAGCTCCTGAGGCTAGGCTTAATAAGAATAATGTCTTCCTCAGGAGCATTATGAACGTACAAGATGAGTTGTCAGTATCTGAAGCTAGTTTGAGGACATCATTTAAGAACCATGAAACTGTAGTAGGCCTCTGAGAAGGTCTAAGTCTAGCACAGGCTTTAGGGATAGATGTGAAATAAGATTCAGTCAAATCTATCTGAAAACCTACTTGAAAGATTTTCTTCAAAGCCGATTTGTGAGTGGTAATCGTGCTAGCTGCTAAACCTTTTTCAAACAGGATCTGAAAAAGGATATAGCCAAATTAACTGTCATGGTTGTGGTGTTCGATTCTCTCAAGAAAGATGCTAATTTTTTAACAGCTGAGTCATATTGTCTCAATGGTTGACTCTCTCTTATCTGATTCTAGGAAGAGAATGTTCTGTGGATCAATGTCAGCATCTTTATTAGCCGCAAACTTCATGAAGTCCATAAAGTTAGGGTCTGGAGAGTTCTTGAGGAAGCGAACACAGTCCTCATTTGTACTGATTGTGACAGTTTGGGATTGGGGATCCGTTGAGGTCGGAGACCCAATTCCAAAGAAGTAGGATACCATTGCTCTTGGGCCCAGTCCGGTGCAATCAGAGCTACTATCCCTTTGAAAGACCTTAGTTGTCTAGGACTTTCAAGAGAAGATTCACTGGAGGAAAAATATAAATCCTCCTCCACTGATTCCAATCTAAACGACAGGGCGTCCGTGGCATAAGCCAGAGGGTCCAGGTTGGGGGCCACATAGCAAGGGAGCTTGTGGTTCGCTTGTGAGGCGAAGAGATCCACTTGGAGACCTGGGACTCTCCGGCTTACCCACTGGAATGACCCGACGTCCAGAGACCACTCTGATTCCAGAGGAACTGACCGGGACAGGGCGTCTGCTATCACATTTCTTACTCCTGCCAGGTGAGTGGCAGACAGATGCCATTTGTGTTTGTTTGCTAATGCAAAGATGGCTATCATGACATGGTTCACATGCTTGGATTTGGACCCTCCTCTGTTGATGCAATGAACTACCACTGCACTGTCCAAAACTAGCCTTAGATGAGACTTCTTCGGGGGAAGCAGTCTCTTCAGAGTAAGAAATACTGCCATTCCTTCCAACACGTTTATGTGGAGCTGGCGAAATTGAACTGACCAAGTCCCCTGAACCTGTTTGAACTGAGAGTATCCCCCCCACCCGACAGGGATGCATCCGTGTGAATGGTTAACACTGGGAGGGGATATTGAGGTACCTTCTTGGCTAAGTTCTTTACTTTTGACCAAGGCCGTAGTTGGTTGCGGAGGATCTGTGGAATTACTGACAACTTGTCTCGATATTTGGAGTTGCTCTTGACCGCCAAATTCGATTTATATCTTTCAGCCTTGCTTTCAGAAGGATATCTGTTACCGAAGCAACTGAAGAGACCCTAGGATTCTCTCCTGGTTTCTTCTTGACGTCTGTTTGCATTTGAGGAATTGCCTGACAGATTTTGCTATTTCATTCCGTTTGGCCACTGGAATTGATAGATTGTGGGAAGACAAATCCCATTGGATTCCTAGCCACTGAAAATGAGATTCCGGAGTAAGTCTGGATTTCGTTTTGTTTATCTGGAAAACCCCAGATGTTCCAGAAAGTGAACTACCTTTTTTGGTAGCTTCGAGACATTCCTCGACTGTTGGTGCCCAGATCAACCAATCGTCGAGGTATGCCGCTACCATGATTCCCTGAGCTCTCAATTGTTGTACAACCACTTTCTGCTATCTTTGTGAATACCCTGGGGGCTACATTCAGACCGAAGGGCATCATTTGAATGAGAATGTCTGATTTCCTAGCCTGAATCCTAGGAATGGGCGGAAGTGCCTGCTATAGGGATATGATAGTATGCGTCTGTAAGATCGATGGAGCATGTGACGGCTCCACGCGGAAGTAGGGTCCATACTTGTGAGAGGGTAAGCATCTTGAACTTGTCGCAGCGAATGAAAGAGTTTAGCTTTGACAAGTCTAAGATTACCCTTCTTTTTGTTGAGCCTTTCTTTGGCACGCTGAATAAGCGCCCTTGAAATTTTAGATGTTTGACTCTCGCAATAGCTCCTTTCTGAAGGAGTTCTTCCGCGTAATCTATCAATTCCTTTGACGGTACCTGATGAAATGATTTGATTGGAGGGGGATCTTTGATCCAACTCCAGCCTAATCCTTTGGACACTATGCTCTGTGCCCAATTGCTGAACCCCCACCTGTGGCGGAAGAGGAACAGCCTCCCTCCTACCTGGGGAGCCTCATTGCTGATGGGCGGGTTGGCCACCACGCCCTCCTCTGAACTGCCTACTCCTCGTGCCCCTTCCTGCGCCACGCTGACGAAAGTAACCTCTCGCCCTACCTCTCGGTTGAGAGTAGCCTTGAGCCTCATAAGCAGGGTTAAAGGCCGCGAGATAGCGTAGGAAGTGGATGGTTGAGATTGCTGGGGCACCAGGAGGAAAGGTTGGTTCTGTTTAGAGGTGGAAGGTTGTCCCTGTTGGGTAACTGGGACTGCCTGCACAAATTGCTGCTGATGTTGGAGTTTTTTATAAGGCTGGAACCTCTTACCAGCCTTCTTTGGTTTCTTGCCAGCAGTGGGAACGGATTCCTGTTTCCTCTTAGAGGAAATACCCCACCTAGCTCTAAGCTCTGGTTGAGTCTAGCAGCTTCGTGGTGGACCTCGTTCACTGCGGACTCTGGGAAGAGATCCGCTCCCCACATGCTTGCAGCCAAGAGTCTATTAGGCTCATGCCTGATTGTGCACTCTTGTAGGACATGCTTCCGGCAGTTCCTCCTGGCCTGGAAGAAGTCAAAAGCGTCCGACAGAACCGTCTGAAACTGAGATTTCGCCAGAATCTTGAACAGCGGTTCCGTAGCGTAGGAAAGAGCAGCCATTTCTGTAACGATGAGAGAGTTGAGGGACCTGCCAAACCTAGTTCGCGCATCGAACTCTGCCTGGATTAGGGAATCCGGCAGCCTAGGTAATTTCTCACCGAACTGGTCCATGGCGCAGTCCGGCTTGAGTTTACCCAGCGTGAATGTAGCTGGCAGGTTTTCCCACAACTCTCCGAAGGCGGGGAAGAGTGGAGAAGTAGACTCCGACTCCCTCAACTGTGGAATGGGCTCATCCTTGAGGACTGCCTGAAGAGCCTTCTCCACCAATTTCGTGGCGAACGGAAGAGAGACCTCCTCTTCCGTCGCGAAAATAGTGAAGGGACTCTTGTAGGCCTGGAGTCTAGTGTTAGTACACTCCCAGTCCTCAAGGCAGTGAACCCATTCCCGCTGGGCGTGATCTCTACTGTAAAGAACTGACTCCTTCGAGATTTTGTCTTCTCTCGTGAGAGCCGTTGGCGTCAGCCTAGCATACCCGATGAAAGGCTGCGTCAGACCCGGAGGGTAGAACTCGAAGTCCTCAATCCTTCGAGTACCAAACTCCGGGATAGAAATCATCCCGTCCTTAAATGGAGCGTAGGCAGCTACTCTCCATGGGTTCTCCATAGAGAAAGCTGGCAAGGAGTCATAAGGTGGAAGTTGAAGAATCCCCGTGCTAGATGCAGGGGAGACTGGGGAGGAGCCTGAGCTAGCCCAGCCACTCGGTCCTCATTCTCTCTCATTCTATTAGAGAGGTCCTGGATTGACTGTCCAGTTTGAGACAGACTGTTCGATAATTGCGCGAACATCTGCTCGAAACGCGTTCCCAATGCAGAGATTTGGGAACCTACTAGCACCCCCACCTGTTCCATCACTCCTGGTGAGACAGTAGAGGGAACGCAGGTGCTGGTGCTTGCTACCCCTGCCGGCATAGCCGGAGAGGAGGCAGCGGAGGCGGGAGAAGGCAGTGGCTCGGTGGTAGCGCGAGCCTTCTCCTTCGAAGCCTTGCTTCTGGAGCTCTTCGACTGGGAAGAGCCCGGCTTTGCCTTCACCGCATCGGCATAGGAAGTCGACGACTTCCTAACCGAAGAAGACGAAGACGACTTCTAGAAGTCGACTTAGACAAGGTCTTCGGTTCTCTCTTTCCCTTTCCCTTAGGAGGTACAGAGAGAGCGGGAGGACGAATAGGGATCTCGGATCCGCAAAGCCTTGGAAAGAAGCGGAAGAAGAAGGGACAGGAGAAGATCCAGGAGCGCCCAAGGAAAGACCTTGGGCGCCCGACAAACCTACCTCAACCAACAAATCCTCGCTAACTACCGCCATTGGCTCAAGGTTCAGGTCCAGGGCAGCGACGTCCGGAACCGACTCCTGGGAGGCTACGACCCCAAACGATTGCTGGAGGTCTTGCTGGATGGAGGCTATCAGTGGGGCAGCGGACAAGGGGTCGACGTAACCCGTCGACTTGCCCGCGGGGAAGATCTGGATGGCCAGCTTCCTATCCAAAATGTAGGGCTGGCCCTTGGCGGCGTTTTTCCCAAAGCCGCCCACCCACGCTTTCAGGGTGGCGAGGGCGACTTCCCTCACACCGCTAGCCTGAAAGAAAGGTGAGATTAGCTGCCAATTGTGGAACGGGGTTAACAAACTTACGACTAAAGTTGTTAGTAAATCATAAGTAAGCCTATAATGGACTTACCCCATCCCCCAGCTGACCGACCAGGTCGTAGCATATAGCGCAGGCTTCGGGGTGCCAGACGATCGTCTCGTTGAACGATGTGGCACACGGGGCGTGAGACCTGCACTCGTCATGTCCACAGGGGTCGTAGAGCGTCGCGTTGCAGGCTGGGACCTGGCAGTTGGTAGCCTGTAAGTGAAAAAGTACATGAGTACCAAGTAAACACTTACAGCCTAACATATGCTCCGCTGGTGCCGGAGCGATAAAGTTAGATAAAACCAGAGCCCCGCCAAAATACGTGTGTAACCAGGTTGGAAGATAGGCTATGGCTCCGCCAATGGCGGAAGCACAAGAATCAACCAACTAGGAGTGGTGGTAATGGAAACCACGACGGAAAATGGCGGGGATGGTTGAAAATAATAATAATATAACAACACACAATTCATTGTAAAATATCTTATAATTAGGGTATATCCTTAAATAACAAAAATAAAACAACTTCTCTCCGCCCGTCTACTAGAAGAGTGCGTAGGTAAGGGTAAGCTCCCTTCCGATAGCGGGGAGAGATATAAGGATATAGTAGGCAAGCAACCGACCACTCGTAGTGCCCACCCTGCCCGCTAGCGGAGCCAATAACCTATAACCAAAGGTGCCCCGGCTGCGACGGAAGGCTCCTTACGTATCGTGAGGTAGCTGAGCAACTGGGGAGGGAGGGAGGAAGGTCCCGGCGAAACACGGCGGGAGCGAGAAAAGGGGGGAGGGATGGCCTACTCCTCCCCGCCTCACCAACTACCCGCATGGAGACCCGGTACCTCATAGTGGTCGCCCTATACCCCCCGCTGGGGGGACCCCCTGGTCACCTCCGAGAGTGTGAGAGAAGGCGATGAGGTTGTCATAACAACCAAGGGATCCCCCAGCTCCTCCCTATATCAGAGAGGGAGGGAAGGGGCAGGGTAAGGTGCTATGGAACACGTGACCGCAAGTGGCCTAGGCCGCGAGCAACACAACCGTGGTAGGGCCACGTGAACCAAGCTGTACCAATACATGGAACAAGCACCTAGGCTAGCCTAACACCCTAAATAATAATAAAAATACATCGAAAGGTGGAAGAGACACTTTTAGTAAAAGAGAAAGAAGCCCAGGAGGAGGCAGACTGTTCCAAGAAACAGGAGCCTACTCGGAGCCAGCGATAGCCGATGTAGAGCAAGAGCCGGGATGCTGGGCCAGAAATAATAATAATAGCCCTAAATACCAAGCTAAGAGAATGGTAGGAGGGCTGAACTAGCTAAAACTCGATGTAAAACAATGAATGTGATAAAGTAAGCCCATAAGTATAAGAAGTCCCAGTATGGAGGACCGGGAATTCTTACGAGGCGGCATGGCCGCCACGAGACAACCGGGGAACCGTATATGACCTATTAAGAGGAAAATACTGGTACCCGGAAGATAAAAATACGGTAAAATGTTACTTATGAGTTACTTAACTTAGCCGTGGCAATTGCTGAGCGTTCCATCGTAGATAAGTACGAATAAATCCAAGAAAACACGAGCACAAGAAAATGGCGACTTGTCGCTGGTGCTAAAAATTAAGGATGACCGCTAGGGGCGCTGCTGTCCGTGGCGTCCTCTAGTAGTAGTAGTAGAGGCTGCATCGCCCGTTGGTATCAGCTCTCTCTTGGGGGGATTCTGATAGGGAAGTTCTAATTGGTGTTTGTCTCGTGGTAGTGTTCCACACTCGCCCCTATATCATACCGACACTTCTTTTTAAGAGTGAGCGAGTCAGTTTTACTGACATTTTCTTAATTTTGTTTCTCTGGTAATTTTAGGCTAATTTTACCTAGAAAGAATGATATTAAGGATACTTTCATAGGCCGACACGAGCTGAGCCCAGAAATCTAAATATTGTCCTAGAGACTTCCAATTTCTTTCAAAATGAAGACAAATTATTGAATATTACTATACTGTAAGAGTATTAGCTTACAATTGCAGTTTTCGACCATATCTGACGAGTTAAAGTTGACCGAATGTCGAATTTTTTAATATTTTTTTTTATATGCAATTATTTCGGAAATTCGAAAAGCTACAACCTTCAAATATTTTTCGTTTTATTCTACATAAAATTGCACACATTTTCATATATAAAACTCTATGAAATGCCTAATATGAAACGGAGCAAATATTCCGAAAATGGGACGTACGCATTTCGGAGATTTGTGGCGGAGAATCCGCGCGCAGAGGGAAGGAAAGTTTTTATTTTAAATTCACCATAAATCTAAATATTGTGCTAGAGACTTCGAATTTGTTTCAAGATGAAAGATAAATGACTGAATATTACTAATACTGTAAGAGTTTTAGCTTTACAATTGCGTTTTTCGACCATTTCGGTAGAGTCAAAAGTTGACCGAACGTGGTTTTTTTTCTATTTATCGTGATTTATATCAAATATTTCAAAAAAAATGAGAAAGCTACAACCTTCAATTATATTTTGTTGTATTCTACATGAAATTGCGCACATTTTCATACATAAAAATTTATGTAATGGCTAATTTAAAATGGTGCAAACATTACCACAATCGCACGTATGATTTTTTCGGAAGTGTTACCGCGCGGACGTAAAGAAAATGTTATTTTTTTCATAAATTCACCATAAATCGAAATATTGTGCTAGAGACTTCCAATTTGTTGCAAAATGAAGGTAAATGATTGAATATTACTAGAATATAAGCGTTTTAGCTTACAATTGCGTTTTTCGACCATTTCGGTAGAGTCAAAGTTGACCAAACGTGGTTTTTTTCTATTTATAGTGATTTATATGCAAATATTTCAAAAATGAGAAAAGCTACAACCTTCAATTATATTTTGTTGTATTCTACATGAAATTGAGCACATTTCCATATATAAAACTTTATGTAACGGCTAATTTTAAAATGGTGCAAACATTACCACAATCGCATGTATGATTTTTTTCGGAAGAGTTACCGTGCGGACGTAAGGAAAAAGTTTTTTCATAAATTCTCCATAAATCGAAATATTGGGCTAGAGACTTCCAATTAGTTGCAAAATGAAGGTAAATGATTGAATATTACTAAAATATAAGAGTTTTAGCTTACCATTGCGTTTTTCGACCATTTCGGTAGAGTCAAAGTTGACCAAAGGTTGAAATTTTGGCACTTATCGTTATTTATATGAAAATATCTCAAAACTGATAAAAGCTACAATTATGAGTATTTTTTTGTTGTATTCTACATAAAAATGCGCACATTTTCATATATAATACTCCATGTAACGGCTAATTTAAAATGGTACAAAAATTATGTCAGTGACAAAATAATTTCCGAGATGTGTCACAGATACTTTTTAGTGCGGCAAGAAAGAAATTCGCGCTTGCGCGTCTGCATAACAATTGTAAACAAAACAACACCTTGATCCGTGAACTCCCAGCATCCCCCAAGGCGCGTGATTCAAGAGTTTTCGGCTGGTAGGCCTAAAAGTATTTTTCCGCGAATTTTTAAAAAATCTTTTGTATGTCGACGTAAAATACGTCCAGTCGGCACCCGAGAGACAAAAAAGGGATTTTGACGTAGGAGAAATCTATTTCTGGGTGAGGAAGCCGTAAAATACGTCTAGTCGGTGTTTAAGGGTTAATGGACAGGCCCGAGAAATAGGGTGCAAAGAGACAGAATTTTCTTCTCCCCGTTTGTGTGCAAAAGTTGAATAAAACTAAAGATTGATCTATCAAAGGCAACAGCAGATGCACTGTTTCAATTGTAATAAACCAGGCCATCCAAAGAAAATGTGTAGAGCTAAATATTGTGGAATGTGTAAGAGTGCGGATCACTATTGGCAATCTTGTCCATCTCAGATACGGAAAGATGCGAGGCCTACACCTCAAAGTTCTGGAAGTTATAATGTGAGGACTTCCCAGGTAGGTCATTCCAGAGGGCAAAGGGATCGGTGAAATTTTTGGAAGGCCGATCAACAAAAGGGTACAGGTGATTAGTACATGCCATTGTGGTCTTGTGGGGGGCGCCCCAGAGCCCAGGCCTATAGTTTATGCAAAAGTGGAGGACGTAGATATCCCAGTATTTGTTGATACTGGCGCAAGAGTGAACATGATGGATCACAACTTGTATCAATCCATGTTCTCCCATCACCCTTTGAAACCCTCAACGGAGACGGTGTGTGATGTGCAAGCCCATAGATTAAATACCCTGGGTTGTGTTCAAATATATAGTTTACTATATATTTGAGTACTAATAGAACCATTTTTGGTAATGAAAGGGATTGCGTTGGGCAACAGACTTTTGCTGGGTCATCTTGCATGAAGGAGACACAAGATTTTGATCCATGCGGGTGTTAACCCTTAAAACGCCTATTGAACGTATTTTATGCCTACATAAATTGTCTGTTGGGTGCTTAATTGACGTATAATACGTCGACGCAAAAAAGTTTTGTTTTAAATTTGCGGAAAAATAGTTAGAGGCCTACTTGGCGAAAAATTTTGAATCACGCGCCTTGAGGGATGCTGGGAGTTCACAGATCAAGCTGTTGTTTTGTTTACAAGCGTTACCCAGCTGCGCATGCGCGAATTGCTTTCTTCTCGCACCACCAGCATCAGCAACGCGTCGTCCGAGAGCGATCTTTTGCTGCAATTGTGTTTTGCCGAACTTTTATGAGTGCTTGAGTATTTGTGGTGGTACAAGACGTACGTAGAATTGTCTGAACGTTGAATGGAGCACGAAAGGCGTGTTTTACCTCTCTGTAGGGATTGTGTGAGACGTATTTTGGACTTGGATGCTGGAGAGGGACCAAGCAACCAAGATAACCTAGCTCCTCAACGCCGTTCCGTGCGGCTTCATATGACCGAAAGTGTTCAAGCACCACATCGTGTGCCTTTTACGTCCCCTAGGAAGCATCGGGGTGTCCTGAGGGGCATTCGTAGGCATTTGGGAGGCCTCGAACCAAAGGACATAGATGAATACTTGTTGGAGCTTGATCGGGAGCAGCTCGCAAGTCCTCATTTTGATGGTGACTGGTCATCTAGTGACGAGGACATCACTCCCGATGTTAGTGATAATGAATATTTGCCCCCGTACAGGATTTTCAGGCTGAAAGTGAGTTGGAGTTTAGTGGTTTTAGTGCCTATGAGGGAGAGTCTGAGGAGGAGAAGGAGTTGTCGTCGTCTAGTGTTGTTGTTGAGAACGACACAGAGAGCGAGGGCCTAAGTGAGGGAGATGGGCCAGTGGGGGGGCGTTCAAGTGCTAAACCGTGCCCGAGTACGTGCGCATGCATGGGCCCGTAGAGGGTCGCAACGTCGCGCCAGTCTATGTGAAGGCCGTTCGTCTGAGAGCGACGAGGGGTGGTCGGAGGACCCCACCCCACCTAACATGCACCCATTCACGGCAGCACCTGGGCTCACCGTACCTGTTCATCTCACTGCTCTGGGGTTCATTCAGCTGTTCCTGATGTGGGAATTGCTGGAATACCTGGTAGCAGAGACGGCGGACTACACTCGGTACTGCCGTGATGAACTGAGGATTACGTTGTTGCATCGCTGGCAGGGCTGCAACCTCATGGACATGGCGCATTTTTTGGGGCTCAATATTTTTTTTGGAATGATGCCTGCTGCCAACATCAGGCAATATTGGAGGCGGAATTTTTTTTTCAAGTACGCCCAATGTGTCCAGCATTATGGCCCGTGATACTTTCCTGGCGTATTTCAACGCCTTCAAACGAAGGGCCATACCCCGGAATAACTCCGATAGCCTCATCTTAGTCCGCCCAGTGTTGTATTACATTCGTGAACGGTGCCAGTTTCTCGTAGTTCCTGGCAAGAACCTTTCTTTGGATGAGGGGATGATGTCTTACAAAGGACGTCTTAGCATAAAAGTGTACAACCCCAAGAAGCCAAAGAAATATGGTGTGAAATTACTCTTTATTACAGAGGCCAACAATGGATATGTCGTGGACTTCTTGGTGTATTACAGGGTCTTCTCCATGCTGCGTGACACTGTCTTCGGTCGTGTGGATCATTTCTGCAACCAGGGATACCACCTGTTTATGGATAACTATTATAACTTGGTATCCCTGGCCCAAGAACTGTATGAAGCTGGTGTGCACGTCAGTGGTACCCTTCGGTTGGTGCGTGGGGCCCTGAATGTCCTCAAGAGGTTCGCTAGCCAGCTGCAACATCTGGCAAGAGGAGAGGCAGAGTGGCAGGGGAAGGGAGATGTCTTCGTCATCTGTTGGAAGGGGGTCCAACTCGTCCCCATGATTACGAGTCATGAGCCCATCCAAGAAGAGGTTGTTCAGTGGAAGACACGTCGACAGGGCCGCGTTACGTATGAGAAGTTTCGTGTCCAGCGGCCTACCGTCATTTGGCACTACAATAGACACATGATATGAGTTGATCTCTTTGATCAACTCATCCAGTATTATCCTCTTTCACCAGGAGAACCAGGTGGTGGACACAGAAGCTCCTCAAATGCATACTTCAGTTGGCCCTCCAGAATGCCTACATCCTCTACTGTGGGTACTACAATTCGGACCTCCGGAGGTTGTCCAGTTGAGATGAGTGTCAAACACCAAGCCTAAAAATTTTAAAGTACAGTAGTACCTCGAGATACGAAATTAATCCGTTCCGAGGCGCCCTTCGTATCATGAGGTTTTCGTATCTTGGACCACATTTTACATGTAAAATGGCTAATCCCTTCCAAGCCCTCCAAAAACACCCCATTAAATTTCATAATAAAGCTAAATTGACCTATAAACAATGAAATACTACAACAATTTGGACCATTCAATACCTAAATTAAGACTAAAAATGCAAAACCTGTAAATAAAGTGCATATTAGTGTACAAGAAATATATTATTACTGTAACATAAAATGTGGAAGCTTACCTTTCGAGAGGGCTACTGCCTACGTACTTTTTTCACATGTTCCTGTGTGAGCCTTTTCGGGGTGTCTTCTACAAATGATTGCACTTTATGAAAAGCGGCTTTAATTTCTGCCGGATTTTTTTTTATGTAATATGTACGTACGTACATTTTAAAAAATATACGTACGTACTACAACGTAACTATCCAAGGAAGATTGCTTCTGCCTACGTACTTTTTCACAATGTTCCTGTGTGAGCCTTTTCGGGGGGTGTCTTCTACAAATGATTGCACTTTATGAAAAGCTGCTTTAATTTCTGCCGTTTTTTTCTTCTTTTTTGATTTTTAACTTTTTTTTCTACTTTTTTTACTTTACGTAGGTTTTTTTTTCTTTCTTTTTTTTTTTCTTTTTTTTTTTTTTTACAGAATTTCAACTTTCTTTTTTGCACCTCATGACTCTGTTTGGCCCTGGTGTCCATCAAAACCCTGTTCAACCAAATGCTCTCTCTGCAACTGATTTGGGTACTGAATGTTCGGCTGCTGACCTTCAACATAAACTGAAGTGCCTTGATTATACATACACTACATACTGGTATGCATGTTGTAAATGATTGGTCTACACCCTCTGTTCAGCAAGGAGCGGAGATTCTACCAACCTTGCAAAGTTTCCAGTTATCCCATGAGAGAGACCTTGATCACTTATCCCATGTGAGAGATCTTGGTCACTTTTTTTTAAATATTAGTATTACGTACACATTGACGATCCCGAAAACGAATACCGCGTGCGTACTATAACAATGCTGGTACCGAGTGGCCGAGCCACGCCACCACGTCTACATAGTAGATGCATGATGGGAGGGACGCTGGCTAATAGGAGAGAAGGATTTCATGGCCGCGACTAGAATCAGGTACCAATGGGAAAGCAGGAGGATGGTGGCGATTTTACTAGTATACTAAGATGGCAGCGCGCGGCGCGATTTTCAAAATTGTTATCCGGGCGAATCTCGGACTTTCAGAAACCTTTCGTATCTTGAAAACTGTTTGTGTGTAGAGCCGTTAAATTTTTTGTATTGGCTTTCGTATCTCGAGTTTTTCGTAAGTTGAGCCTTTCGTATCTCGAGGTACCACTGTATTACTAAACTGAATTAGGTTATCACCTAATTTAAGATCTATGTCTTGATTCTGTTTCCATTTACTATTTTTGTAGAACATAATTGCTTGGGTTTTCTCTACAGAGAGCTTAAAACCTACTGACAAAGTCCAGTTGTGGATGTTTTTGATAGCTTTATTAAGAATTCTTTGTAAATGACGAAGACTGCTTAAGGAATAATATATAGCAAAGCCATCTACATACAAGCTATTTTGTACTCCTTGTGGTAACTGCTTTACGATGTTATTAGTAGCCAGAGCAAAAAGTGTTCCACTAAAATCACTCCCTAGAGGGACTCCACAGTCTAAATTGAAGGAATCAGAATATACATTATTTATTCGTGTTTGAAAAGTTCTTTGGTGGATAAAATTCTTGATAAAAATTGGTAAGTGCCCTCTAAAACCATTTTTGTGTAAGGACTCTAAAACTGAGTATCTCCAGGTTGTATCATATGCTTTTTGGATATCAAAGAATATGACAACTGTAATTTGCTTACGTTCAAACCCTCTCCGTATATAATTTTCTAGATGGGAAAGTGAATCTAAAGTAGATCTTTCAGATTGTGAGCCAAATTGAGTTGATGACAGAGCCTTATGCTTATGTAGGCACCAATTTAGTCTATAATTTACCATTTTTTCTAGCAATTTGCACAAGTAACTTGTCAGGGATATTGGTCTATAGTTATTTGGATTGCCTGGATCTTTCCCTGGTTTGACAACTGGTATGATTATAGCATGTTTCCATGCTTTTGGGAACAAGTGATTTACCCATAAATGATTATAAAGCTTTAATAAGTATGATTTTGCTGAAACAGCTGAGTTTTTTTATCATCTCAAAATTTACATTGTCTTGGCCTGGAGCAGAAGAGTTACAGATAAATAAAGAATATTCAAATTCCTCTTCTGAGAAAATCTGGTTATATATATCCTCTAATGTTTCAAAATTCAATGGGACAGCTTCTTCACGGGCTTTAATGATTTGAAAGTGGTCATCTATGTTGATTATACTACTTATTGCTTTGATGTTATGCCCTAAAATATTCGAAATTGCGGTACTATCATGTACTGGTTGGCAATTATGTATTAGTGCATGTCTCTGAGATCCAATATGAGATCCATTAATTTTCCTAAATTTTTCCCAGACTTTACTTAACCCTTAAACGCCGACTGGACGTATTTTACGTCGACATTTTTTGTCTCTCGGGTGCCGACTGGACGTATTTTACGTCAACATACAAAAGTTTTTTTAAAAATTCGCGGAAAAATACTTTTAGGCCTACCAGCCAAAAACTCTTGAATCACGCGCCTTGGGGGATGGTGGGAGTTCACGGATCAAGGTGTTGTTTTGTTTACAATCGTTACGCAGGCGCGCAAGCGCGAATTTCTTTCTTGCCGCACTAAAAAGTATCTGTGACACATCTCGGAAATTATTTCGTCACTTTGACATAATTTTTTTACCCTTTTAAATTAGCCGTTACATGGACTATTATATATGAAAATGTGCGCATTTTTTTGTAGAATACAACAAAAAAATACTCATGATTGTAGCTTTTATCAGTTTTGAGATATTTTCATTTAAATAACGATAAGTGCCAAAATTTCAACCTTCGGTCAACTTTGACTCTACCGAAATGGTCAAAAAACGCAATTGTAAGCTAAAACTCTTATATTTTAGTAATATTCAATCATTTAAATTAATTTTGCGACTAATTGGAAGTCTCTAGCACAATATTTCGATTTATGGTGAATTTATGAAAAAACTTTTTCCTTACGTCCGCGCGGTAACTCTTCCGAAAATAATCATACATGCGATTGTGGTAATGTTTGCACCATTTTAAATTAGCCGTTACATAAAGTTTTATAGATGAAAATGTGCGCAATTTCATGCACAATACACTAAAACAACCCATGGTTGTAGCTTTTATCAATTTTGAAATATTTTCATATAAAAAAACAAAAATGATAAGTGACAAATTTTCAACCTTATCGGTCAATTTTGACTCCTACCGAAATGGTTCCGAAAAAAACACGCAATTGGTAAAGCTAAAGTCTGCTTATATTCTAGTAATATTCAAGCATTTACCTTCATTTTGCAACAAATTGGAAGTCTCTAGCAAAATATTTCGATTTATGGTGAATTTATGAAAAAATAACATTTTCTTTACGTCCGCGCGGTAACTCTTCCGAAAAAATCATACGTGCGATTGTGGTAATGTTTGCATCATTTTAAATTAGCCGTTACATAACGTTTTATATATGAAAATGTGCGCAATTTCATGTATAATACAACAAAAAATAGTTGAAGGTTGTAGCTTTTCTCATTTTCGAAATATTTGCATATAAATCACGATAAATAGAAAAAAACCACGTTCGGTCAAATTTGACTCTACCGAAATGGTCGAAAAACGCAATTGTAAGATAAAACTCTTACAGTCTAGTAATATTCAGTCATTTATCTTCATCGTGAAACAAATTCGAAGTCTCTAGCACAATATTTAAATTTATGGTGAATTAAAAAAAAAACTTTAAAAAAAAAAACTTCCCTTCCCTCCGCCGCGCGGATTCTCCGCCACAAATCTCCGAAATGCGTAAGTCCCATTCTCGGAATATTTGCTCCGTTTCATATTAGGCATTTCATAGAGTTTTATATATGAAAATGTGCGCAATTTCATGTAGAATAAAACGAAAAATATTTGAAAGTTGTAGCTTTTCTTATTTCCGAAATAATTGCATATAAAAATATATATATAAAAAAAATTCGACATTCGGTCAACTTTAACTCGTCAGATATGGTCGAAAACTGCATTTGTAAGCTAATACTCTTACAGAATATTACTAGGATATAAGCGTTTTAGCTTACAATTGCGCTTTTCGACCATTTCGGTAGAGTCAAAGTTGACCAAAGGTTGAAAATTTGTCACTTATCATTTTTTATATGAAAATATTTCAAAATTGATAAAAGCTACAACCATGGGTTATTTTTAGTTGTATTGTGCATGAAATTGCGCACATTTTCATATATAAAACTTTATGTAACGGCTATTTAAAATGGTGCAAACATTACCACAATCGCATGTATGATTTTTTTCGGAAGAGTTACCGCGCGGACGTAAGGAAAAAGTTTTTCCATAAATTCACCATAAATCGAAATACTGTGCTAGAGACTTCCAATTAGTTGCAAAATTAAGGTAAATGATTGAATATTACTAAAATATAAGCGTTTTAGCTTACAATTGCGTTTTTCGACCATTTTGGTAGAGTCAAAGTTGACCGAAGGTTGAAATTTTGGCACTTATCGTTATTTATATGAAAATATCTCAAAACCGATAAAAGCTACAATCATGAGTATTTTTTTGTTGTATTCTACATAAAAATGCGCACATTTTCATATATAATACTCCATGTAATGGCTAATTTAAAATGGTACAAAAATTATGTCAAAGTGACGAAATAATTTCCGAGATGTGTCACAGATACTTTTTAGTGTGGCAAGAAAGAAATTCGCGCTTGCGCGCCTGCGTAACGATTGTAAACAAAACAACACCTTGATCCGTGAACTCCCAGCATCCCCCAAGGCGCGTGATTCAAGAGTTTTCGGCTGGTAGGCCTAAAAGTATTTTTCCGCGAATTTTTAAAAAAACTTTTGTATGTCGACGTAAAATACGTCCAGTCGGCACCCGAGAGACAAAAAATGTCGACGTAAAATACGTCCAGTCGGCGTATAAGGGTTAATGTCTATAAGTTTCTTGGCGGTGTTCTCAAAATTTAGAGGTCTTTTACTTAAGGCATTAAATCTATTATACAGGATTTCTGATCTTCTACCTATAATATGTTTTTCTTGTATCAGGTGAGATAGTGTGTCAGACCACCAGGGTACTGAATGTTTCTTAGGAGTAGTAGTTGACTTAGGAATAGATTCGTCAGCAGCTGTAATTACAAAGTTTGTGAAGAAGTCTACAATCTCATAATGACCTTGTACTTGTGTAAATGAAGGGATCTGGCTGGTTTTAATTTTATACTGGTCCCATTCTACCTTATCTACAGTATATCGTGGGATAGTTGGTGTTGGGATATGTCCCAAACAGGATATTAAAATTGGAAAATGATTAATGGTATTTGGATCTTCTAAAACATTTCAATAAAATCTGTCAACTATGTTAGGTGAGCAAATACTTGAGTCTATGGATGAACAACTTCCATGGGATTTTGAAAAGTAAGTGCTAATATCTCCAACATTTAAAATGCAAAGATTAAGATCGTTAATCATATGTTCAATTTTGTTACCATGTGAATCTGTTTCATTGCAAAAGGAATCCCATAATGGGTGGAGGGCATTAAAATCTCCAACCATTAAAAAATCCTCACCTATATTCGGTAATACTTGAGGTAGATTTTGTAAATCATAATTACAGGAAAGTTGGTTGTAAATATTATACAAATTTAAAGTAGAGTTGTTAATAAGAAGTTTAATTCCAGATACTTGGAATTCAGAACTATTAGTCAATATATTTTCGTAAGTAATTTGGTTATCGATGTAAATTGCTGTTCCTAATGTATTCATATCAGGAACTAAATGTGATGCTAATGTATATTTGCCTATTCTCGAGACATTTTCATTTACATGTTGCAAGCATATTGCTATTGGTTCATATTGTTTTAACAATCTTTGAATTCCTCCTATTTGTAATCGTGTTTTTAAACCATTTACGTTCCATTGAATAACATGAGAGTTGAATGTTATTGTGGAGGAAGGCCTCTGTCAAGCAAAACATTATTTTTGCTTACTTTTGTGGTTGCATACTCATGTAAAGTTGCAGGTTTCTTAATATTTGATTTTATGCTAAGCCTCTCAGTAACTACTCCTTTTTGCTTTGTTTTCGTTTTATTTTTTCCAATAAATGTTCTATGCCTCTAGCACTAGATGAGCGAGTTTTAATAAGATGGCACACATGCAATCTTTGGAGTGTTTTTCTAGATTTTCCAGTTGGTTTTTTGTTTTGAATTTGATAAAATTATCAATCATATTAGTGAGGCTGCTTCTAGATGGAAGTTTCATTGTATTCAACTGAACAATGAAACATTCATTACATCCACATAATTTATCATGGGAGGATAAGGTATTCATATTTTGAGTGATTGAGTGTGTCTTGTTTGTCTTACTGAGACTGGGAGAGGAGTCTATTTCAACAGAAATGGCTTGTTGATGAATATTGTTAGTTGGCTGGGGCTGAGGATGAGTTAAGGATTTTCCTCTTTCTCCTATTATCCTCTTCATTACCGAAAGTTTGTTTGGAGGTAGGCGGGTACCACCATTCAAGTCTACTACACCGCTCCGGGTGCATAAAGGTGGTACGAAGAGTACCACCAAAACTCCTCTTTTCAGATAGGGACTTCCAATCATTCTGTAATTTCGGTTTGAAGAGTTTGGAGCAAAATAAACAGTATGACACGATGCCAGACATATGATGAACCCAAAAAAATATTATTACTGCTTATAGTAGTGTGTAAGTGACAGATGAACTGTGTCTCAACAAAAAATCACAGCGTAAACATGTAATAACTTCTAACCAAGTATAAAACCAGTTGCATGATCATTTACTGTATTTATTTATTTATTCACTTATTACATTTTACAAATAAAAGATATGAACACCAGATAAATGAAGGTAAAAATAAGGCCTTATAGTAACTTTACATATAAAAAACCAAACCAGCGAAAAAGCGAAAAAGCTATTTTTTCCAAGGACAAGAAACTTGAAAAATTAGTTTAGATACCCCTAAAGCAGTTTTCTGTGATGAAACTAATCTTAGAAAACGTAGAAAACGACATCGACCAATTTTTGAGAGATATACAGGCGGTCCCCGGGTTACGACGGTTCCGGCTTACGACGTTCCGAGGTTACGACGCTTTTTCTTAAATATTCAATGGAAAAATCCGTCCTGGGTTACGACGCTTGTTCCGAGGTTACGACGCTGACGCTTCCAACACTCCGAGTTAACGACGCTTTTAAAAAACGCATACTATGATAAAAATCCTTTATAGTTTAGCACAGTATATTAATAAAAATAAGTTCCTGGTTAGAGTACAACAAAAATTTTGAGGTTATGATGATTTTCGACACTTTTTATGTCGTATTTTTCAATGTTTTTTAGTGACGCCTCATATGTGGAACTAGTTTCTGAGCGAATGAATACATACTAGCTTGCGGTGTGCATAATTTACATGTAACAGTCCAAAAGCGCAAATAATGAAAAAATCATTGCTTGTTTCCAGTAATACTAACAAAACGAAGTTTCTGGTTAGATTACAACGCAAATTCCAAGTATCCAAAGAGAGACATTATCCAGTAATTTGATCAGAGAGAGAGAGAGAGAGAGATAGAGAGGAGACGAGAGAGAGAGAGAGAGTTGAGAGAGAGAGAGAGAGAGAGAGAGAGGCGTCTTCCGACGCTCCGAGTTAAGGACAGAGAAGTGTTCGTTTCGTTAAACGGCCTCTGACTCATGCCAGTAAATGTTTTGTTGATACTAATAATATAAGCCTATTTAAAGATACGTTTACTTTAATTAGTATATATGATACGTAAATAGTAATCAACTGTTCTTGTAGCCCTCAAGATTTGGCAAAATTGAAGTATCCAAAGAGAGACATTATCCAGTACACTGGAACCTTGACATACGAATTTAATTTGTTCCGTTACCATCATCGTATATCAAAACAGTTGTATCTCAAAGCATTTTTTCTCATTAAATATAATGTAATATGTATTAATCCGTTCTAGCGCTATGAAACCACACCTAAACACAGCTAAATTACATATAATATACACAATTTATACACAAATAAACGAGTAATAACACACATAATGATAAAATAACATAGCAATGTGATAAATGATAATAAATGTTATAAAATCAATTAAAAAAAAGAAAGGAATTTTACTTACCACAACGAAAGATGACGTGAGGCCAGCAAGGGAGGGGGAGGAGGTAGGGAAGGGTGGCAGGGACCGATTTGTTCTCTTTTTATTTACGTATGTACAATAATAACTACGTAATAAACACAAATGAAATAACATTGCTAAACTAATTTTTATTTATTTTTTTTAATCAGTTCGTAGTTTAGAAATAATGGTGATGCCTTTGGAAGGTTTTTATTGCTTCCTTCTGGTTGATGATCGGGGATATTGTAGAAGGATTTCGACCATACTCGTTTGCCAAATCGACGATACGAACGCCACGTTCATGCTTTGCTATAATTTCATGTTTTGCTTCCATCGAAATCATTTACTTGGGTTTTTCTTATCACCTGCTTTGTCTTTAGCTTTGAGACCCATGGTTAATAATAAAATAGACAAAATAACACGAAAAATAGGCGCAAATACAACGAACTAAACAACGTGTTAACATTCAGCACCAACAAACAAACAGACTGAATGCCATTTATCGGTCGCCTATACAACTAACACTCATCGCAAAATCGTATCTCAAATATTTCGTTGTATATCAAAGCTTATATTTTCGCAAATTTTCCATTGTATCTCAAAACATTCGTATATTAGGGCAATCGTATGTCAAGGTTCCAGTGTAATTTGATCAGAGAGAGAGAGAGAGAGAAGAGAGAGAGAGAGAGGAGAGAGAGAGAGAGAGAGAGAGAGAGAGAGAGACGCCTTGGCAACAATGGTCTCGGGGATTGACGTAACGTTTATTTTCTGACAGATAGGACAGAGAAGTGTTCGTTTCATTAAACGGCCTCTGACTCATGGCAGGAAATGTTTTGTTGATACTAATATATAAGCCTATTTAAAGATACGTTTACTTTAATTAGTCTATATGATACGTAAATAGTAATCAGCTGTTCTTGTAGCTCTCAAGATTTGGCAAAATCACTCCAGGTTGTACATAAAACTTCAAGAATGTAGTGTCACCAGAGGATTACAATAGTTTTTACCTTCAAGAACCAGCATTCTTTCATGAAAATAACTCCAGGTTGTACATAAAACTACAGGAAACAACATGTAGTGTAACCAAAGGATTACAAGTAAGGTTTTTATAACTTTTTATTAGTTTAAGA